>NC_056729.1:653194826-653399826 GCF_019279795.1 Protopterus annectens | reverse complement strand
ATTGTTATCAGTTGTATGTGAGTAAGAACAGAGAGAGGGTGATAGTGAACAGGTAACCTTTTGCAATGTTGAGCTACACAGGAGTATTTGCCTGTTTTGTTATTCACTGTGCAGGCATGCAGAAGATGGGAATATAGCATCACGTTGCTTATTCAGGAACACTTACAGTATGCTGAGATACATTTAAATGAAAGCACATTGAAGCTGTTTAAATTCAGTGTGCGTGCCTGTCTGCATGTTTGTGTGTATGGGCAAATATGCAGGCAATATCTAATGAGCTCTAAATGAAAATTGGAAACTGTATAAGAGGCAGGGAGTTATATGACATTCATATTATCATGTCATATTGTGTGTGTGTGTGTGTGTGTGGGGGGGCATTTAACAGAAACACACCGATTAAAATCCACTCCATAGGTGCAGTTGATTAAACAGTGTTCATTTCATCAACTGAGACTGCCATATATTAGAGGAAAAAGGAATATTCCCAGAAACAACAATGTTGGACTTGGAATACATAAGTCTACATTTTCAGTCATTCTTTCTTACTATTCTGTACCTCTCCACGAAAGACTGTCAGAATGTCAAATGGTTCCCCCCACACCTATATTTTATATATATATATATATATATATATATATATATATATATGTGTGTGTGTGTGTGTGTGTGTGTGTATACATGTATGCATCTGTGGCTATGACAATGTGTGTGTTCTGGACATTACTTTACTATTTATTGCCTTCTGGACATTACTTTATTAATTTCCTGATACCCACTTTATCATATTCTGGGTCACAAGGAAAACAAACTATTGTGGAACTTATATAAACTATTCGTAATAATGTTTCAAGCACTATGTTTTCATACAGGGCCGCTGGTTGTGATGTCACACCAGGGGATTATGACATGAGAAGGAAGTACGCTATAAAGACCAATGAACATAAGAGTAGTGTTGGACCTGGATTAGCACCTGCAGTATCTCTCACTCTTGCTTGTTATTAGTGGTAGTTGTGGAGTACATTAGCATGTAGTATGCCTAACATATTTTACATGCTGCTGTGTTCACATTTGAAAACAGGGCTTTAATGATGATTTGCTGCATTATATTCCTGCCTTAGGGTCTATTTTTGTTTATTTTTCATTACAAGATGAGCTACTTAGGCTATTGTGTTGATCAGTTTTCTCTACAATTAAAAAATGACAGTGCTGACAGAGGGGTACTGAGTGACATTATTTTATTTCTTTGCTCTAATAACTTAGAAGAGATTTCATACATGTGAAGTCTGGTTTGTGTGTGACATTGAACATCTAGTGCCTTAGGATATCCCAGAAACATCTCAGAAAGTAAAGAAGACAAAGTGCATTCAGAGCTACACACCTCCGGCTGGTCTGCCTTACACTATTCACTTGAACATGATGAAACATTAGATCACTAGAGTGCTAAACAAACACTTCCAAGCTACCCAATGTAGGGTAGGAGTAACCATTGCCTTTGACTAAACTCTACCTTTGCATCCTTAATGAAGGACATTGAAAATCTTGGGAATTTTGGAAATCAAACAATATTAATTAATCACATCAGCTATACTAATATTTTAGCACTCAGGAAAACGTGTAAGGTAAAGGTCAAGGAAACTAAAGTCTTTTATTTATGATCACAAGAACATGAGCTTCTATCCCCAAGTGGTTCCGGAAAGTACTAAAAAAATCTCATACTTTGATTCCCCCAAAATAATTATACTTTGATTCACCTACAGGGCCCACTTTAAACAACCCTTTGAACCACACAAACTTGTCAGAATATAAAACAGTGATAAGCTCACCAGTCATCTCACCTATAATCTTACTAAGGACGGATATGTCATCTCTAGATGCCATCACCTTTGTCATAATCTAGTATTTTCTGAAACAACCTTCATTCCTTCATCAGCCTTCTATTTTCAAGAAGTTATAACAAGGAAAGTAAAAAATGCCTTGAAGAATTAGATAGGAAAAATAAATATAATCCCAACTTGCCCCATCTTTTCATCTTGTCACTAGCAGCAGGAATTCTCCTCCAAACACTCTCTCATAATATACATGTTAAAAAAAAATCCAACCTTGTCTACTGTTTTTTTTTTGTGTGCCCCACTTCCATTCTTTGCTCTATCAATAAAGATTAAAAAAAACTCTTATATGCCCAGCTGTTAGAACATTCCATTAAATATGGGCAAATATGGGCTTGGAACATACTCATAGTATGAGTTCCGAATTTGACATAACATCCAGAGATTTAGATAGCTATTTTGACACCTGATGCACTAAATCTCGTCAGTTCTGAATGCAAATGCAATACCTGCTTTCATTTTTGAATCTTGGTAATACGCTGAAGACTGACTGGCATTAGCTGATTGTGCCCCCTAACACATTCATGCCTGAGCAACAGCCCCCTTCACCCTACCTTAGCTATGTCTCTTTTAATACCCTCACTTCCATCTGTACTCTTACTGATAGAATTGGCTCAACTATGGAAAAGGAACATGTATCAGGAGTTATCTTTATAGATCTACCAGAACGTTTGGAATGTAAACCACCAATTTGTACTACAAAAACTGGAATTACTCAATTTTACCCTAATGTAACTTCTTGGTTCAGGGATTATCTGCATAATATAAGAGTTAAACTCAAAGCAGGCAATCTAACCACAACTGAAAGCTAGTTTACCGTAGGAGTTCCACAAGGATCAGTTCTTAGCCCTATCTTATTCTCTGACTTTTTAAATGATGATCATTAACTCCAGAAATATCAACCTGTATGCAGATAATATCATACTGTGCAAAACATAATGTAATACCCCAGAATTACAACACATACTGTGAGACGACTTCGCATCCTTGTCCACTTGGCTAAAAAATTACTGATCTTCTTCTTCTTTTTTCGGCTTTTCCCGGTTAGGGGTCGCCACAGCGGATTACCTGTTCGCTCATGATTGGCAGTAGAGCTTTTACGGTTTTGAGTTGCCAGCCCAGCGCCCAACCTTCCACGGAAGGCACACACACGCACTCATGCCTAAGGTCAGTTCACCTACAGCATGTCTTTGGGATGTGGGAGGAAACCGGAGCACCTGGAGGAAACCCACGTGACCACAGGGAGGACATGCAGACTCCGCACAGAAGGCACCCCAGCTGAGGATTGAACCGGTGAACCTCTTGCTGTGAGGTGACAATGCTAACCGCTGCACATAATGAATAGTAATATAACCTCTATCATGTCATTCAGGGCATCAAATAAGCTCTCATCTTCCTGCCCCCTAAAAATTGTCACATTCACTAATTCTCCTATGCTGTCTAACAATATAAATATTTAGACATTACACTTGACTCCAGTCCTTCCCTAAGAAATTTCACAGAAAATGTCAGTAGAAGGTTATCACCCAGCTTTAAGCAATCTGTTCTATTTCTGATTACCTCACCTCAGAAGTCAGAAGACCAATAGCTATGAATGTATTCATTTCTAAGTTAGAATATGCCCTACACTCAAGACCAACCTAATAGAAATCATTGCCAATACAATACGCAGATTTATAAATCACTCCCCTCACTGTGAATATATGTTTCTCACTCCAAAAAAACAACTGCCTACCACCTACAGCTAGATCCACTTTCTTCTTATCCAGCCTCACCTTCAAAATCCTCCTTGAGCACTACTGTTCCTCCCTTCAATCTGGCCCTCAGAAAAAGAAGACTTTTTGTAAAATTGTTCCTGCCAACTGGAATAGCCTTCCACAAAAATTAAGGCAAGCTACTAATAATGTTTTTAGATGCAAATTATATGACTACCCAAAAGTAAGCTACAAATACACCTGTAATCTTGACAAAAATACTCTTATAAAATACACACTACACAACAGCATTTAGTAAGGCTTCTTTCCATCTAAAGTCAACTTCACAGATCAGACTGATGACACCATATATGTAAATATATAAATAATGTTCTCTATACATCTACTACACTAGCATAGATCCTTTTTCCCTTTCTTTTATTCGTCTTCTTCTCCTCAACCTCTAACTTCCCTAAACTCTCTTCCCATCACATAATCTGATAGTTGTTACAACTTCTCTTTCCCTCTTCTATTATTAATGCCTGAGGATACTTTCTCTGCTGTCTGTTATAGGTTCATAGGTGTGTACTATGCTAACGACCACAAGAGTCTTTTTAAGCCTAGCCATGACCCATTACAAACGTGCCTTATGTCTGATGTGTACAAATATATGTGTAATTCCACATACATGAGGGCATTCTTCTATTTGCCCGTTTATAATGGGGAAAAGTTCCACCATAAGATGCAAAACTTGTTATAAGTATTTAAGTGTATCTTCTTAAAAAACAAAAACAAAAAGCACTGTTGGCAAAACAACAGGAAAGCATTTCTAAAACAAGATCGTTTTTGCAGGGAATTTGCTCCTCTGCCCATACATACCCTTTAAGTATTCTGAGTATTTGATCTCACAAATGCAACAAAAAAGAGCAGTGACCACCAACTGTGAAAGGGTGACGCATGCCCCATCAGCAAACTTGCAGGCAACATATATTAAGTACAAATAAGGAAATGATTGCATAGCAGCCCCGCAGTACAACAACAATTAAAGAAAAATGTAAAGTAAAATAAAACTAAAATCAGAGTAGCCCTCAGAAATGAGTAGTGGTAGGCAATGCCTACAACACCAGAAAGGGAAATGGGTGCCATTTAGCCTCCTCCAACAAGCAGGCTATGCCACCACACTTTGAATTATTCAGTTGTTAGATTTAGACATATGTGAGTGAAGTATCTCAATTCTGGACAAATGTGGCCTGTATACTGTTGAGCATGGTACAGCTCAGATCTGCTGTTAGTTCACTAGACACAATGAGCTTGTCATACAGCAGATCCTGAGAAAAGAGTATTTTATTACCAGTTCTTCCTGATTCCCAAGAAATCTTAGACACTATCTCTTCTGGAACCCAAGGATCTTGATGATGATCAGTGATCACTGCCCAATGCAAACCCTCCGAATCTCCCCCCACATCCCCAAACCCCACAAATACAAAGAATCCCGAAAACTATCCACGTTTAACCTTGCCACATTTAATCATACCCTTTCTCAAATAAACTGAACCTCCCTCATTACATTACTCCTTGATGATTCTGTCTCATTCTTTAACTTCACTTTTCTCAACATACTCAACTCCCTTTCCCCTCCATGTACTATCAGAGTCAAATCCCACAACTCCCCCTGGCTAACATACACAACCCGTACTCTCATACAAAAAACAGACTCCGTGTGGAAACTCTGGTCCAAGACTAAATCTCCATGCCACTTCCAAACCTACAGGGAACTTCGAAATCTCACCAAAAAACAAATTAATCAAGACAAAAATAATTTCTATCATCAGCCTCAGTACTCACAATCCAGTAACCCTAAAAAATTCTGGAGCACTGTCAATCAAATACTCTACCCAGGTAATCCATCAGCACCTAACCCCTGCCCCAATAATTCACCCATCGAAACTGCCTCCTCTTTTAACTCCTATTTCATCAACACAATAAGTCAACTAATGCAGAATTCTCCACCGCCCCACCCCCCGCACATTACAACAACACCTCAAGATAACTCCCCCCTCTCCCTAAAAATAGTTCCTACTAGCTACATTAAAAAACTCCTCCTCAAGCTCAAACCCTGCTCCCCATCAGCAGACAACCTACTATCCCTCTTCCTAAAACACACTGCACCATCCATAGCATACCCAGTTTCCATCCTAATTAACCGCTCTATCACAGAATCAACTGTTCCAAATCTTTGGAAAAAATTCTATACAATTTCTATACACAAAGGTGGCAGTTCCTTAGAACTCTCAAACGTCCAACCAGTTGCTATACTTTCTCTCCAAAGTCCTAGAACAATGTGTACACAAACAAATCATGGCCCACCTCCTACAACACAACCTGATCACCCTTACCCAACATGGCTTTCATCCGCACCACAGCACCTCCACTGCTGTCATCTCCTTCACCAGTACCATCTCCCTAGCCAGAGACAACAACAAACTAATTTCTTGTCTATTCTTAGATCTGTCCAAAGCCTTTGACACTGTCTGTCATCCAATCCTTCTCTCAAAACTCTCTCAACATAACCTTTCCCCAACAACTGTTCTTGGTTTAGCAGATACCTCTCAGACCGGCACCAATCTATCAAATGGCTCTCTGCTCTCTCTCCTTTTCTCCCTATTAAAACAGGTGTCTCACAGGGCTCCATCCTTGGACCCCTTCTTTTTAACATCTTTACCAATGAACTGCACAACTCCTGTCCCCAATCATCCCTCATGCAGTATGCAGATGACTCTACCATTATATCTATAGCTGATAATCCAACTGAACTACTAACCCTCATACAAACATCATTTAACCACACAGAAACATGGCTAACTCAACACCATCTCATACTTAACCCCAAAAAAACAAAACTGCTACTCTTTCTCCCAAAATCCCACTCCTCAGTTAAATCCTCCTTCACAATCTCTTCACTCAACAACACCATAATAGCTCCAGAAACCCATACCAAGCTCCTCGGAGTAATCATAGACGACCAACTGAAATGTGACCTTCAAAATCCATCAAAAGCTTGGTCTTTGTAGAAATAAAAAATTTCTCACTCCTGAAACTAGAATAACTCTAGCCAGTGCCTACCTCCTCCCCAACCTCTTCTGTAGCGCACAGATCTATACTAACCTCCAGTCTACACTTCTCTCCAAACTTGAATCTACCTACAACAAAGTGGCTAGATTTGCTGCAAACCTACCACCCAAATCTCACCACTGTCTGGCCCTCAAGTCACTACACTGCCTTGAGTTTCCAAAGCACGTCAAACTTACCCAACTACTCATTATCCACTCCATTCTCAACAAACCATCCTCCTGTCCAAGTCTCTCTTCACTAGTCTCCCTCTACACTCCTGCTCGATCACTTAGGAGCTCAGATCAACATCTGCTACAAATTTACAAACCTAACAAATGTGCAGGACAAATCTTATACAGCTACTCTCCAGCCATCCTCTGGAACAAGCTTCCCTCGACTCTAAAAAACCTTCCCCAGACCCACACTTTCAAGATCTTTCTTAAACACTACCTTACCCACCTCACAACTTGCCACTCCAACCTTCCCCTTTGAGCCTAGTAAACATCTTGGTCTCTTCACACCTGTCTCACCCTCCCTTCATCATCCTACTATCCATCTCATCCTCCCTCAACTCTGCTATTCTTGCCATGAATCAGCAGTCACCTCAGTTGTACACATTGGTGAATGTGCAGTTTGTAGAAGAGATATTGCATTATAAATATACACAAGTACTATGCAAGTTGCAGAAAGTATAGCCTGTATGAAATAGAGAAATGAGCAGGGAAGGTGTGAACAGCATGGCAATAAAATATATCATGGTGTGGAGGCCTGATATTGAGTACAATAACTGGGTACCTGTGCTGAGAAACGTAAGCTTCCAATGCCCATGGAGCACTGCAAGCACTGCACTTCCAAACCCTTAATGCATAACATACAGGTTATGTGGCTGTACCAGGAAATAAAAGATTAATTATAAAAGGGGCTCTTCCTGTAAGGCAGGTTTATGGTGGTATGACACAACTGGTGTGTCAAGCATTGTTTTTTATGTGAATTATAGCGTAATGGTGAAACAGTGTATGTTTTCTATCTACCACTGTCACAAACTATAGACAAACTCCTGGTGCACATGGAGTAGTTCTGATAGTTGTGTCCGCCATCAGTATGTACCCAGTCTGACATGGGAGTGATTCTGCTGTGTCAGACATTAAATGGTCTGCATACACACATTGGATTATACAGGGACTGTACATCACAACAAGCAGTGTTTATGAATATTGTTGGGACAGTTCTTTTTTAACTAAAACAGATTTTTGACAAATCATAGATAGCACAGCAAAGACATATAGCACCATCCTGTCGATTCTGTGTGTATACATATGGTCTTGTGTGTGTCTGTATTTGTGTGTGTGTGTGTGTGTGTGTGTGTGTGTGTGTGTGTGTGTGTGTGTGTGTGTGTGTGTGTGTGTGTGTGTTTATGTCTTGTCTGTCTGTGCCTGATAGTCTCAGTGCATAGAGTACCAGTTCTGAAAAGCCTGAACATAAAGTTCCAAAATGTGTAATTACCAAAAAAGACAGATTTGCAAAACATACCATTTTGATACACATTTGTGTAAAACAGTTGCATATTAGCAGTAAATAGAGGTTTGCAATAGTAATATGAACATTTAGGAAGCTGAATGTCAGTATCACACATATGTATGGGAGCAAAGTATACTAAATCTGAAAAAATAAAGTGTTAGAATTTAATGTAGTAAGGTAAGTAGTTCATAGGTAGGTACTAGGCTGTTGACCCTAGGGCCTATATAAGAGTAGCCAAAAAGTTACCCTGGCTTTTGCTATATTTTTCATGGAGGCATACGACTTATGTGGGGACTTTGCCTCCAAACCCCTTTATGGGTCATGCAGCTATCACCGCAGTGACACACTGCTACTTTATAGTCAACAGTTTTGTGAATTGACTATAGTGTAATGCAAGACAAGCAGCAGTCAATGAATCTTTTAGCAAAATCTGCATATGACAGCCTGTACCAGTGGCACAGAGGGATAAAGCCCTGACTGCAGCCCAGGCAACCTGAATTCAGTTAGATGCTCAGATGCTTGACGGCACAGGCAGGGAGGCTGGAGCTTGCCAATGCTTGGGGGGGTAAGGATGGACAGTGGTTCCCATTTTGCTCCAACTACTGCTCTGATGTCAGGGTTTTGTCTGAGGGTATGGCTGTAATGATGTGTGTGGTCATTGCTAGAAGACCACTCATGCCTTTGATGGTGGCCCCTCTTAGCACATGTGGGAGATCTTGAGGACCACTCATGCCAGTGACAGTGACGTCTGTCAGCACATGTGAAGGATCATACATGCATAGACAATGAGGCATAGTTGGCCCATGCAGATATACAAATGCTCATGTCACAACGTGTTGGGTTTGTCTGGCAGTTAGCGCAGAAGATTAAAGCTCTGAAATGTTAATGAGCTGCTTCCTGTGCCTAGGGTACAGGAATTGATTCCTTCCAGATTTGATTGCCTACTGTGCGACTCTGAGCAAGTTATTTAATCAGACAGTTCTCTCAGGTTGCCCATGAAAATGGCTGTGTGTGTCAAATGGGCAGTCAGCAAATAGTTAAAAACTAATCCATGTAATGAAAAGAGTTTTATTGCAAGGATGGCAGTAAGAGCACAAAGCACCTTTATGGCTGCCTGGATGACTGGCTTCCACGGACAGGGGGACAGAGTAACATTTGATCAGCAGGAATAGGGCAGAAATAATCCAAAAGTTATCTGTAGGTGACCAAAGTAGTTCTTGGTCAAATTTACTGTATATGTGTGTGTGTATATATATGTATATATGTGTATATATATATATATATATATATACATATATATATATATATATATATATATATATATATGTATATATATACATATATATACATATATATATATATATATATACATATACATATATATATATATATATATATATATATATATATAGATGCTTTGTGTGTGTGTGTGCGTGTATATGTATATATTTATGTATATGTACATATCTATATTGGACGTATAAGAGAATTTAAGTACCTTTATCTGCACTTTTTTTTAAAAAAATACAGTATTTAATTTGATTTAAACTGTGTTAAAGGAATATTTAACTCAAGTGGCAGTTATTCTGCTCTTTAGTAACTTGAACTGAAGCTAGTGTGTTATTTGCTAGTAATTACAGGTGTGGGGGTAGCCACATTCTTTGATTTCCTGTCCTTGCCTTTTTAAGTGGTGCATTGTGAAATTTTTATTGCTTAAAAACCTCAGCTTTGGCCAGCTAAGAACTTGGTTATATTCAACTGGACGTATAAGAGAATTTAAGTACCTTTATCTGCACTTTTTTAAAAAAAATACAGTATTTAATTTGATTTGAACTGTGTTGAAGGAATATTTAACTCAAGTGGCAGTTATTCTGCTCTTTAGTAACTTGAACTGAAGCTAGTGTGTTATTTGATAGTAATTACAGGTGTGGGGGTAGCCACATTCTTTGATTTCCTGTCCTTGCCTTTTTAAGTGGTGCATTGTGAAATTTTTATTGCTTAAAAACCTCAGCTTTGGCCAGCTAAGAACTTGGTTATATTCAACTGGACGTATAAGAGAATTTAAGTACCTTTATCTGCACTTTTTTTTAAAAAAATACAGTATTTAATTTGATTTAAACTGTGTTGAAGGAATATTTAACTCAAGTGGCAGTTATTCTGCTCTTCATATATATATATATATATATAGATGCTTTGTGTGTGTGTGCGTGTATATGTATATATTTATGTATATGTACATATCTATATTGGACGTATAAGAGAATTTAAGTACCTTTATCTGCACTTTTTTTAAAAAAAATACAGTATTTAATTTGGTTTAAACTGTGTTGAAGGAATATTTAACTCAAGTGGCAGTTATTCTGCTCTTTAGTAACTTGAACTGAAGCTAGTGTGTTATTTGCTAGTAATTACAGGTGTGGGGGTACAACATTCTTTGATTTCCTGTCCTTGCCTTTTTAAGTGGTGCATTGTGAAATTTTTATTGCTTAAAAACCTCAGCTTTGGCCAGCTAAGAACTTGGTTATATTCAACTGGACGTATAAGAGAATTTAAGTACCTTTATCTGCACTTTTTTAAAAAAAATACAGTATTTAATTTGATTTAAACTGTGTTGAAGGAATATTTAACTCAAGTGGCAGTTATTCTGCTCTTCAGTTATTCCCACCCACCGTCCCTGTTTTTGTTTTGGTGTTAATCTTAGTGGCCTTGAAACTGCCTGCCCCTCAGCCTGCCTCTGGGCCCATCTCATTTGCTTACTCAACTGAGTGCAGTGAGATCATATTCTGATTTCAGGCACTCCTACTGTGTACAAACAGAGCATCTGGGAAACAGACAAAAAAAAAATTAAGCTTATTTCCTGCCTTTCCTGTTAAGTGGTATAGACTATTTGTAGGCTTCTGAGCTCCCAAGTCCTTCTGTGTTTGAGGGAAGCCTTCTAGCTTGTTTTTTTTTTTTCTTATAACTAGCCAGTTTTCTAGTTTCAGCACTCAAATCTGTTTCTTTGATCTCAGCACTTGTTCAGATTAAAAAAAAAAAAAAAAAAATGTTTTATCTGCTTTTACTGTACTTGTGTTTCTACCTACTTCATTTTACTTTTGCATCATCTTAAAAATACTCAGTTGTATTTATTACTGCTTGGTGTAACTCATTCTAAGCCTTTTGGTTTAAACACTTGGGCTTCGGACCAGTTGTTTTGCACTGAGAGGGTTTGTGGTCTGCACTGTTGTGGCAGAACAGGTAGCTTACATCCTTCTAGGTTGGGAACTGCTGATTGAGGGCTCGGTGTCTGTTATTCTAAAAGTGTATTAATTCTGGTTTAAGCACTTGGGCTTTCAGGCCAGTTATTTTACATTAAGAGGGTTTGTGGTCTGCACTCGTGGGAGGAGAGGCTGGACTCTGCCCTTCTGAGCTGGGAATTTCTGGTTAAAGGCTTATAGTGCATGCATATCTGAACTGCTTCTTACCGAAGTTGGTGCGCCTTGTTTGCTGTGGCATAGACTGGATTCGGGCCTGCTGGATCTAGCTTTGTTTGTGTAACTTGAGCACTAATCCAGACAGTCTCTAAAGTATTCAATTGTATTTATTACTGCTTGGTTGTAACTTGATTAAAGTGTAGCTATCATTCTAAGTCTTTTGGATTAAGCACTTGGGCTTCAGACCAGTTGTTTTACATTAGGAAGGTTTGTGGAAAGCACTGTGGTGGCAGGACAGGTAGCTTTCATCCTTCTAAGTTGGGAACTGCTGATTGAGAGCCCAGTGTCCAAGGGTATTAGTTCTGGTTTAGGCACTTGGGCTTCA
This sequence comes from Protopterus annectens, assembly GCF_019279795.1. Taxonomy (NCBI): domain Eukaryota; kingdom Metazoa; phylum Chordata; order Ceratodontiformes; family Protopteridae; genus Protopterus; species Protopterus annectens. The sequence goes on along the minus strand of NC_056729.1, from coordinate 653,387,819 downwards.
GGCCAGTTATTTTACATTAAGAAGGTTTGTGGTCTGCACTCTTGTGGGAGAAGAGGCTGGACTCTGCCCTTCTGAGCTGGAAATTTCTGGTTAAAGGTTTATAGTGCCTGAATATTTGAACTGTATCTTACTGAAATTGGTACACCTTGTTTGCTCTAGCATAGACTAGATCCAGGCCTGCTGAATCTAGCTTTGTTTATATGCTTGTTATTTCCCTGGAAGCTAATTCCACCTAATATGCGGCTTCTCAGCGCTTCTGTGGATCACTAGTGATATCTGCATTGCTTACTGTACTAGTTCCTTGTTTCACTTGAAAGAAAGTTACTGTTTGTCGTTTTTGCATTTAGTTACTTGTAACACATTGCACTCAAGTTACCTGGCACTTGCTCACTAGAGCAATTATATAAGTCAGCACTAAAAATTAATAGCACTACACCCTCACTCCCCACTGGCCCTTGTTTTCAATTATTAAGGAATTCCCAATATTATTCTAGCATGTCCAAAGGTCAGTTGTCAATCTCCTCTCCGGTCCAGCTGGTGAATCTGGGAATCTTGAGGCAATGTTATAACTGCCTCATGTACACAGACAACCCTCTCCTCCTCCCACATAACACAAATACTTGTGAGAGATGCAGCTATTTAGCCAAACTGGAGGCTGAGCTCTCTCAACTCAGGACTGGCAAGACCAAACAGGAGGAGAAGGCAACTACACACACCACAAAACCAGCCTCACATAATGATACCACACCACTGAATCAAACACATAAACACACAAAGACATACTCGGAGGCTCTGAGTAAAAATTTACCTAAACAGCAGAGGCCTCCAAAGCAGACACCCAAACAACTGCTACCTCAAGACACCCCACAAGCAACACATAAACCACAAAAGCAGTGTGCAAAGCAGTCACAGCCCTTAAGGCCAAATACAACACCAAACATACTTGTCATATGTGACTCCATAGTCAGACACACTGACGTCCCACTCACCAGGCTGAACAAGGAGAGGGTCACAGTAAGCTGCCTATCGGGCGCTAGAATACGCCACATAACACAAACACTCTGGTCACTCCACGGCAAGTACAAATATGACACAGTCATTGTCCATGCTGGTGTGAACGACCTGAGATGTACCTCCCTGGACTACATGAAAAGAGACATAGAGGAGCTCTCTGATTATGCAGCCCAGGCAGGTATGACCCTGACCCTGAGCAGTATCCTTCCTTCACCAAGAATGATGCCACAATATAGAGACAAGATGATCAGCTTTAACAATTGGCTTAATGTCTGGTGTCATTCAAAGGGGATCCAGTGTCTGTCTGCCTGGGATGACATGCTTGACAAGCCACGCTGCTTCATGAGGGATGGCTTGCACCTGTCACCCTGGGATTCCGGATATTGGCTAAGGCTCTTGCCACCCCATAGTGCCTTTTTTAGGCAAGGCTCAAATTCTAAACCTACCACCCTAGAAAACAAAAATGGGAAGAAACAGAGGGTAATGCTGCTCAATGCCAGAAGTCTAAATCTCAAAATGCACGCACTCGAGGCCCTTCTCAGTATGGAGAACATCAATGTCTGTGCTGTAACTGAAACCTGGTTCAAGGCTCCTGAGAGCACCCCGGCACTATTAGGTTTTACCTCATATCATGCGTTCCGGCCCCATAACCCGGACCACACCACAAAAGGAGGGGCTGTATCCATATTCATAAAGGATACCCACACCTCCAGGTTGGTGGCAACGCACGAAGCTCGAAACCATCCAGGTGCAACTAACCATAGGCAAAACTGCTCTACAAATTGTAGCATGCTACAGGCCACCCTCTCAAACTCAGGAACCCCACACAGCCTTCCTGAAGACACTGGAGGGTAGAAATGTGTCTCCAAACACCATCATATTGGGTGACTTCAACTACCCGAATATAGACTGGGAACATTACTCAAGCCCAAACTTTCTAGCCCAACGGTTCCTGGAGTTCATAAATTCAAATGCCATGGAACAGCTAGTCACTGTTCCCATGAGAGGAGAAAATATACTAGCTCTCATTATCACAAACATGGGGACAAAATGCTCCACACCGGAAGTATATCCCTCATTGGTGAGATCTGATCATAAACTAATCTCACTGGAAATCCACATCCCGCCCCCACCCCAAACAAAAAAGACCACAGTGAAGAACTTCTCTAAAGCAAACTTCACACTACTCAAGACTGGTGTGGTATCCTTCAAGGCCCCTGAGCCAGTGGAAACCACAACCAAAGCTGCGGAATCCCTTACAAATGCCTTCTATGAACACCTCCAGGACTGCATGGATCAGGCAATCCCAAATAAAACCAAGACTCTTTCCACAAAGGGCAAACGTCCAGTCTGGTGGACCCCAGCCATTAACAAACTTTACAATAAGAGGAGAAAGCTATTACATGATAGAACAAAATCCATAAAAGGGAAGTCACCCCTGATCATTATTAGTAAAAAAATACGAGCACTCATAAAATCAACTAAGGCCAATTTTGAGAGAAAAATTGCCATGGATTCAAAGGACAATCATAAGGCCTTTTCAGCTATGTTAGGAACCTGGGTGGAAACTCCCAGATATGCTCAGAATTAGTCCAAAATGATACAAAATCACTGAACCCACAGACATTGCCAACATACTGGCAGACAGGTTCAGTGCAAACTTCACCCCCTCTCCCCTAAAGGAGAGATAACTATCCCAGCAGAGTGTAGCCTCCCAGACATCTCAAATGCGCAGGTGAAAGCTGCTCTCTCTAAAGCTAAAAACACAGCATCAATGGGACTGGATGGTGTCCCCGGCTGTGTGCTACACGAGCTAAATGAGGAATTAAACCCGCACATAAGGCAGCTGTTTAATCTCAGCCTTACCACAGGATACGTGCCCAAGGAGTGGCATACGGCAACTGTGGTCCCACTCCACAAAGGCGGTGCCTCTATGGACCCTGGTAATTACCGCCCCATAAGCTTAACAAGTCTAGTCTGCAAAGCTATGGAGAGGATCATAATGGAGCTCATAAACAAAGATATAGGGGACTTGCAGACATTGGACCCGACCCAGTTTGGCTTCGTCAAGGGCAGATCATGCCTTTTGAACTTGGTCGACTTCTTCGAAACAGTCACCAAGGCCATTGATGAGGGAAAGGCAGTCCATACAGCCTACCTTGACCTTGCAAAGGCGTTCGACACAATACCCTACTCGGGTATTGTAGAAAAACTTACCAGCTTAAATGTAAACCCATATGTCACAAGATGGGTTGCAAACTGGCTTAGGGACAGAACCCACAGGGTTAGAGTTGCTGGCGCTATGTCAGACTCCAAGCCGGTCACAAGTGGTGTCCCACAGGGCTCGGTCCTTGGCCCCCTATTGTTCGGCATCTACTTCTCAGAAGTACAGGCCAACATGGGAGGACTTTGGCTGACAAAGTTTGCAGACGACTGCAAACTGGGTGCCATAGTGGAAAGTGCATTGGACACGGATATCCTTCAGAAGGGACTCACGGAAACAGATAGCTGGTGCCAGAGCCATGGCCTGAAGTTAAATGCCAAAAAATGTATAGTCATACCCTTCGGGAAAAACAAGGTAACCCCAAGCTACCATATAGGTGGCAATCCACTAAGCACAGAAGAGGTTATCAGGGACCTGGGGACCCAGGTTGACAGTGGCCTTTCTTTTGACACTCACATTGCCAAAGTGGTTAGAAAGACCTTCTACATTGCCCACCTGATCATGAAGGGATTCACATCCAGATCTAGTGAGGTCATTGTTCCCTGTACTCTTCAATTATCAGACCAATGATCGAGTACAATGCCCCATTCGGGATGTATCTCACCCGACATCTGCAGCAATTGGAGAGACCCCAAAAGTTCCTCACCAAAAGGATAAAGGGACTCCAAAATCTGTCATATGCTGCCAGATTGAAGAAACTCCAGCTCTGTTCAGTTGCATACCATCTGCTCAGAGGTGACATGTGCCTGACATACAAGGCCATGTCCAACCCGGAATTAATGGACATGCTCCACCTCAAAAAATCCAAATCCACCAAAACCACTAGAGCAAGCGACTTAAACCTTTGCACAGATATAAATAGGACGTGCTGGAGGGATAGATTTATCACTCAGAGACTCCCTATGCTGTGGAATAAAATCCCGATCCATGTGAGGCAGAGCACCTCGCTACTCTGTTCAAGAGAAATCTTGACCTGTGGATGGGAGATCGTAGGTTTATCCCGGGAATCATCTCTGTGTCACTGCTGGACAGAGGCACAACAAACTAATGGGCACAGTATTTTTTCATATAAAGGGTGGCGTAAGCCACAAAAATTTGGGCTAGGCTTATAAATGCCTTAGGGCAGATAGCCTAGTATAAACCTATGAACCTATATGTATATATAGAAAGCAAAGAAATAATGTCATAAAATCGTCAACATTGTAAACTGTTTTTTTTTCCATCTACAGTGTTGGCACATCATCTGTTGTTTATCTGCATCCACCATATTTATGCTTTTGCTAAAAGCTAAAGTTTATAAAATACATACATACACAAACACACACACACACAGGATATACAGCCTGAAAATTTTGTAAACAAGTCATCCTTTAAATACAAATGTACACTAACTTTTAAAATTAAACCTAATGAATTTGCTGTACATTTGTAGATCAAACGGGACTAGAGCTGTCCATTCCATGGACCTAAATATGGCCTTCGATTTGAATCAGACATGCTGGAGGGACAGGTTTGTCTCCCAGAGACTGCTGCATGTTTAGAATAGGCTGCCAGTTCATGAGAAGCAGAGCATCTCTGTGACACTGTCCAAAAGAAACCTGGACGAGTGGATGAGGCATTGTAAATTCTTACCAGGGATAGTGGCCACAGCCCTCCTGAACTTGGGCAGTCATTACTAAATGCAGTCCTGGGTATTGACTAGAATAGCTATGGTATTTCATTGGGATGAAATGGCCAGGTTGATAGCCTATGATCCTAAGGAAAAAAAAAAAAGTAAAAATTAACTAAACTAAAACATGGGCAGCATTTGCTATTTGCATCAGCATAAAAAAGTAACTTCACACACTGTCCATACAAAATACTCGTATACAACCCCAGAAAAACAATGCCCACCTAAATCAACCTCCTGTGAATTACTTTTATTCACAATAGAATGACAGAAAATAAACAAATAAGAATACAATTAAAGAAATTAAAATAAAACTCTAACTTCAGCAATCAGTCAATTGGAAAACATCATTACCTGTAAAACCGACCAAATTCTGTCTAAAACTTTTTTTCATTAAACCAACTGTACCACTCCCCAGTGTTGGAGTGACCTTTGAGGTAATTCTAATTAGGTAAGGGGATTGTGAGAGGCAAAGGCCCCATGTGAAGTATATGGAGAATGCAGCACCTTTCCAAAAATTGCCAGAGAATCACACCAACACTGCAGAGCAAAAATGTTAACAAAAGATTGGGACTTTTCTTAATTTCTTTTGTTAAAATAACACAATTCACTTAAAATAAATTAACTAAAATAATTTGTAAAACTAACATTTTAAGTACAATCATCACTGCACAATGAAAATGCATACAAATTAACTTTTACTACAAGAAATTATTAAAAGGTACCTCTGTCCTACAGTAGAAAACCACCCAAGAGACACTTCTTTAGTAAAAATTAGCACAGACTACCTGAAGCCTTATTTAGTCAAAACATGTGTAATTAAATTGATGTCAATGGGTAACACTACTACAGGTGAATGGAAAAACATGGGGTTTGTTTTATCTGCTTTTTGAATATCTTTCTCAATATTTTAAATGGTTGCAATCTTGTATATGACTAGGTAACATAACTAATGAATTCATGATGGTCAATTTTGGAGGCATGTAATGTGTAGTATCAGCTTGCATAATAAATGTGTTTATACTAAGTGTGATATATTCACAGTCAGCATTTGCATTCCAGTCATGAAAATCAGATAGACTTCTTAACACGCACTTTATTTCTTATTCAATGATTCAATGTGCATGTTCTCAAATGTGTGTAACTGAATTTTTATTTAATGTTTATGCTTTTGTTGACCAGATTAGTACCACTAGGCCTATAGTCTCTTTTCAGGGGAGACCCAAGATGGTATTCATACTGTCTGGGGGAAAGTTAACCAGTGCGTCAGGGAATTTCCTCTACTTTTTTTTTGTTTGACAGAGAGCCAGAGAACTACCATTATTAAGGAGTGAGCTGTAAAAATGAATGCACCTGCTGCTGTCTTTAGTGCTTTGCAGAAAGGAGAGACATCACAGGATGTATTAGACAATTTCATGGACTCATGAAGTACAGATTATGTAAGTTTCAGAATGTGATCTAGATGGCAGTATTCCAGTAAAATTCCTAAATTGGGTGAACCTGCAGAACGGGAAGAGTTGCTATGGTGAAATGCTATGAAGAAGAGTTGTTTGGAAGCTGCTCATGTTTTGTCTGTGAACAAGCAATGAGCTTGGTAATAGGTGATACCAAAGTGGATTTGCAACCTGACTACGCTGAGATGTCTTCACAGCGAAAGGATGTTGGTGAGGCAAACAGACAAGAGTTTGGGGGCTTGGGGCAAGATTGGGTGAATAGGAAGGATGTGAAGTCCTCTGCAGCTGTGGTTACATTGAATGCACTCCTGCAAAATACACAGTTTAGTGCATCATAGAACTCCTTGTTAAGAATTTCTACAGAAAAGGATGCTATAATTGATAGATATTTCATTTTGGAGACAGTTCTTGAACCACTTCATTTTAGAAATGACATTAGAGTGCTAATTTATTTGGAGTGTTAAACATTTTGGTTAATAAACTGTAGATTTCAAAAAAGATCAATACCCATAGAATGAGTGTGTGATTATGCCAAAAACATTCAGAGTAGAAATCAGTTGGTGGTGAAGTTTAGAACTGCAGAGATTCAGAAGGAGCATTTAAAAGAGTGCTTTGAAAAGGACCATAAGCAAATGTGTGAGAGTAGTCAGATGCATGATGAAAGACATTTAAGCCTGGGGCATGAGAAGTGTGAGTGTGATTAAATAAGAAACAAGGAAGAATAATGCATTTGCTAAATACTGTTATAAGAAATGGTATGAATGGCACTGTGTAATATTGGGACAAGCTAAATCATGTTATTTTTGTGGGAATTTTAAGCATTTATCTAATGACTTCCCATAAAGTCACTGCTTTCACTGTGGAGAAAAGTGAATCAGTGCAAAGTATTTTACCTCAAGTGCAAAGACATTTTTGGTTTGAGTGTCCATTGTTTGTAGAAGAAGAAAGGGAAATAGAAGGCAGAGAAAAAATGAGCATGTGAATGGAAATGAAAATGACGTAAAGTGCGTTGTATAAAAATGATGGCATGGATCATAAAAGGAATGTTCAAACTAAGGATGTCCTTCTGTTCTCATGTTGCAGTATTCATAACAGTAGGGAGGTTGCTTCCTGCAGTGCTGACATCCAACCAGTATACCAAACTCTTTGGAGCAGGAGGTGTGACGTCCTGTGTCAGCGACGTAGGCTATAAAAGTGATGTCTGCATGTACCCTCTTTAGAATTTTTTTGCCACATTGGACACCTGTTCACCAATTCAAGAAGCAGATTGCTTGTTTTCGGATGACCGCTACAGTCAACCACTACAGATAAGTACCCTATTGGGTTTTCCTTGTCTTTTGTTAGTTTCTAACATGTACACGTCCACTAGAAAGGGGAAGTATGCTTGTGGGAGACAAGTTCCTCACAAGGACATGCACGAAAAGTGCATTTTCTGTTTAGGCGAGGCCCACGACCATATGTCCTGCTCCATTTGCAAATCCTTTGTACCTAAAACTCTCTGCAGCCACCTGGCCATGTTAAAATTATACTTAAAAAATCAAAGGCTCTGATGTCTCACGCTCGGTATGGAGGGGGGGGGTAGGCACATCCGATGAGCCGCCACTGAAGAAGGCCAAGAAAATCAGGCCAGATTCCCATGGTGTGCCTCAGATGTTCTGAGAGATTCTTGAGGCCGATGAAAGCCAGGGATCTTTTCAGACCTCCATTTCCTAATCAGGGCCGGGAACCTCGATGGAAGCTGGGATGGCAGAAACAATGAGTACATCCACTGAGGTTAATCAGCCATCAGATCCTGATGGCGGAGGGGAACCACAGCTCATACAGTCGGAAGGGCCTACTCTTTCCCTGCCATCCACTCAGACATCAGTTCCCAGACATACTCAGCCGTCTGCCCCTATGAAGAGAAAACAAAAACTTAAACATCCTGAGCCTCAACATGTTATTGGATGGGAAGTTTTCTCCCAGAGTTTTTTAAGGCATTCCAGGCCTTAAAGACACAACAACCACCAGCTGTTGCTCCTTCAGGACCCCCTTTAGAGGTATAAGAGGAAGACTATTCCTCTTGTGATGAATCACTATCCTATAGCTCTCAAATAGATTCTCCTAATGATTTTATCACGCCAGAGGAAGAAGATCCTATCACCCCTGAGTCTCCTGGGGAAGAATTCACCTTTGGGGACACCATTTCCCTCATGAGGGAACATTTTAAGTGGCAGGCCTCAGAGGTCTCTGACACTAAGAAAAGGTACTTTGACCTGCTGCAAATGGAATAACCATCGCCCTCTGCTGTGCCTCCTTTACTACCTACCTTCCAAGATGCCTTCTTGGCTGCTTCACAGGTCCCAGATTACAAACCCCTAGCCTCTAAACATCCTGACTGTTTTTACAAGATGCTTCAGGACTCCCAATTCCTATTCAGAAACCCTCCTGCAGACTCAGCTGTTATTGCAGTTTCTGCTGATAAAACTTCTAGATAGTTAACTTCTGCTGCTCTCTTCCCTACTGATAAAGACAGCAAATTCATGGACTGACTGTGGAAAAAAGTGTATACCTCCTGTATACCCCCTCTACTCTGGCTGTAAAAGCTCTCGGTTATCAAACCCACATGGCTAGGTATGTCCTGGACACCATTTTGAAAGCTACTACCCTCTCTCTGAGCTTCCTGATTTGTCAATTAAAACCCAACTTGACATTCTGCTGTTCACAGCACCTCAGGTGACTAGGCACGCCAAGTGCAGTAATGATGCTGTGGAAGCCTCCTCAAAATCTGCTGCATCAGGTTCAGTGCTGAGGTGATATTCCTGGGTGAGACTTCATCCACTTCCTCTGGATGTGCAAACAAAACTGCTTGATGCCCCACTGGACAATAAAACCCTGTTTGGACAGGCTTCAGCAGAACTTCTTAAATCACTTCAAGAAAAGGGAAAGAACTACAAAATCTGAAGCATTTACTGGTGTCTCCTATCCCCAGATGTCACAGAAACTATCCCCAAAGAACTTCTTTTGTCAGGAGACAGTCCTGCCACTCGGCACCTCAGCCAAAGGAACGTAGGCAACCAAGGAAAAGCTCTACTCCCAGGTTTCCTTCCACCACCCCTTTTGAAGCCAGTCTGTCCAAACCAGACCACCTCCACTGTGCCTTCCAACATCTAATCCCCAACACTCCCCTAATCCTTCATCTCACCTTCTCCCTACCCTCTTGGCGGAAAATCACATCAGAAAACTGGGTCCTCTCCATCATTCAGAGGGGATACTTTATGACTTGGTGGATGTTACCCCCCCCCCCCTTCCAGGGGATTCCTCAACCTCCATCAAGCCAAACTCACCGTTTCCCCACCGTCATTTAACAATTGCTAGCTCAGGCACCATAGAGCAGGTACCTTCCCCACAAAGAAACAAAGGCTTTTACTCCAGAATGTTTCTGGTACCAAGGAAAGATGGCCCATGGAGACCAATTCTGGATTTATCTTTCCTAAACCTGTTCCTCAAGGTACCCAGTTTCACAATGATTACCTTACCTTTGCTCCTACCACTCATATCAACACAGGCTTTCATGGTAGCTCTGGATTTGAAGGATGCCTACCTCCACATTCCTATACACCCAGATTACAGGAAATTCCTAAGCTTTGCAGTACGTTCCTGGCATTTTCTATACTCTGCATTGCCCTTTAGACTCTCCACTGCTCCTCAAGTGTTCACAGAGTGTCTAACATCCTTTATTGCTCACTGCAGAACACAGGGTATACAAATATACCCATATCTAAACAACCTGTTAATTCTTTATCAGGACCATCAAGTTCTCCTACACCAACTACAAAAGGTGATCTCCACACTGACTCAGTTATGTTTTACTATAAACAAGGAAAAGTCCCACCTGATCCCCACTCAAGACCTGGTCTTCTTGGGATGCAGGATCAGAACAGACAACATGAAGGCCTTCATTCCAGGCCAAAGGACTCTGGACCTTTCCCTCTACTTCAGCAAACTAATCACCCTCACTTCTATGCTAGCATGAGAATTCCTAAGGATGTTAGCCCACATGTCATCCCTGATACCCATGTTGCCTCTGGCAAGACTCCATGAGAAAACATCCAGTGGATCCTGAAGAATTTATGGAGCCAACACTCTCATCCCCTGTACACCCCCCTTCCCCTCCTTTGGTGTCTGAAGAGGGAACTTTAGTGGTGGATCTGTGCCATCAACCTCAGCCAGGGAACCCCCTTACAGGTACTGGCCCCCCACAGCAGGTCTCTACAGACGCATCAGACATGGGGTGGGGTGCAGTGTTACTACACAACCAGAAGCAATTCACTGTGCAGGGAAAAATGGTCCACACTAAGACAAAGGGACCATATCAACATCAAAGAAATGAGGGCACTTCTTTTAGCCCTACAAACATTCAAATCAGCTCTACGCCCAGGAACCCTGAAAGTGATCATGGACAATATGACTGTCCTGTGGTACATAAACAGGGGGGCCAAGATCCTACCCTCTTTGCAGCCTAGCCACCCAGATCTGGACTCTAGCATCATCACTACATATTCATCTAATAGCAGTGTACATCCCCTCCACAGAGAATTTTATGGCAGATACTCTCAGCAGGACTTCAGTACCCTCTCATGGATGGATGTTCACAGAGAGGTATTCCTAGAGCTTATCCATAGGTGGGGTATTCTGCAAGCAGATCTATTCACCTACTCACAGAACAGACAGATGCTCATGTTTTGCATAAGGGACCCACATCCTCAAGCCTAGAAAGTGGATGCCTTCTCCTTTCTTTGGGTGGGGATGTATCTCTATGCCTTCCCACCTTTCACACTGATTCAGAAGGTCCTGCTGAAAATCCAGAGGGACAAACCGAAAATCCTGTTGGTGATCCCTCTTTTGGCCAAGACAGGATTGGTTTCCCTTTATCTACTAGCCATGGGCAATCATCACAGGTTACCCCACCGATTAGACTTTCTGACACAGGACAGGGGATCCCTACTACACCCTCAAGTGAATGGTCAAAAACTGACCTTATGGGTGATAGGGTTCTAATCCCCTTCAGACACCTATACTCAGAGAATGTACTTAACGTTTTGCAGGAGGCCAGAAAGCCTAGTACCAGGAGAAATTATGTATCTAAATGGAAGAGATTCTCCAGGTGGTGTCAAAGGAAAAACCAGGACCCTATGACTATTCTTGTACCCTTGGTCCTTTCCTTTTTGTGTGAGCTCCTTCACTCAGGACTAACTTATTCTTCAGTTAACATCCATTTATCTGCCATCTCTGTTTGTCTGCCCATGCTACCCCCTCTGTCTTCTAGATTGGAGGTCAAGCTTTTCCTGAAAGGGGTACTCCATATTAGACCCCCTTGAAAGCTTGTACCTCCCCTTGGGACTTGAATTTTGTACCAGAAAAACTTACATTGCCACCTTTTGAACCAGCACATTCAGTATCCCTGAAACTGTGTACCCTGAAAACAGTTCTGCTAGTAGCCCTTACATCTGCCAGGAGGGTATCAAAGATACAAGTCCTTATGGCTATCCCGCCTTACCTTACATTCCACAAGGACAGAGTTGCCCTCAGGACTAACCCCTCCTTCATGCCTAAGGTGGTTAATTAGCTCTCATTAAACCAGACCATTAACCTACCTGTTTTTTATCCTCACCCTCAGAATCCCTCAGAGAAGACTCTTCATTCTTTAGATGTCCACAGACAACTGAGGTACTAATTAGACAAAACCAAACCTGTTAGAAAGTCTGACCAGCTATTCATCTCCTTCCACCCTAGGGCTCTAGGGAAGGCAGTCTCCAAACAGACCATTTCTTCATGGATCTCTAAGACGATTGGCATATGCTGTTCCCATCATGGAAAAACTTTACACCGCCATGTCAAATCCCATTCAACCAGGGCAGCTGCTTCCTCAGCTGCCTTTTTCAAAGGGGTTGATTACACCTTAGTATTAGAAGCTGCTACTTGGGCCGCAGTGCACACCTTTACCAAACATTATAAACTGGACCTAGCTTTCATAGTTAGAGCTAGATTTGCCAGATCTATTCTACAAGGTTTCATTGACCAGGGACATCACTCCTCCACCCAGGCTCATAGCTAAAAGCTTGGGTGATCTCCCTACTGTGATGAATACTGCAACATGAGACTAGAAGGACATAGAATAGTTGTGTAAGAACTTACTATAACCTTAGATGTCCTTCTCCTCCATGTTGCAGTATTCAGTCCCTGCCTCCTACCCCCTCTAATTTACTTCTCTAATCTACTGTTACTTACCTGTGGGGGCATAGTCACTCACCTACTTAACCTCTCCACTACACACAGCCTGTCAAGAACCTATGGTCTAGTTTACATGTGAGTCTCAAGGGTCTTCCTTTTATGACCCTCTTTAAACCTCCAGGAGTACTACTGTATACGGCAGTCCATTCTGAAGAGGGTACGTGCAGATGTCACTTTTATAGCCTACGTTGGTTTATGGCTCTGAAATAGGATATCACACATACCCTCCTGCTCCAAAGACTTTGGTATACTGGCTGGATGCCAACACTGCAGGCAGCAACCTCCCTGCTGTAATGAATACTGCAACATGGAAGAGAAGGACATCTAAGGTTATGGTACGTTCTTACACAACTATTCTTTATGCTTAGTACAGTAACTGATAGTGGAAACCACAAACAAATGCAAGCTATTTGTTTCTAATGGAGGGAAGTGAAGTAAAGCCCAGCAAATTTGTTAAAGAACAAGCTGAATTATGTATTGGTAAAGAATGAAAAAGAGAAAATTTAAATGTACTAAAATGCAAACAGCTATTAACCATAAAAACCAAAACAAGTTAATTTAAATGTTGTAGCTTTGTGTGGATAGTATTGCAAATGATTTTACAAGGTTGGTTGTGAAATGGTGTCAACAGGAGGAAGCCAATTTCATTTTTTGATTCAGTATTTTAGTATTAAGTATTTAGTAGCAACACAAAGACAGTAAATTCAATATTTAATAGGAAGGATGTAAAATGGTCATGTGTTACAGGGAATATGCTAGTACAGCAATATTAATAAAAACCCAGAAGCTAAAGCGGTGGATGTGATTATTGAGAAAGCATGAAGGTTATCAATAGTTGATACAAACAAGAAAAGAAAACCAGTGAGAGTAATAGGGGTATTTGCTCTTTCTGTTATAGCAGATTGTGCCAGTTTATTTGAAAATGTGTTGCAATATGCATTAGCACAAATGGATATAGTAATAGTGGAAGAGTTTGTCTGTAATTTGAGCTAAAGGAAAGAAATATAAACAAGCTGCCAAGGTTATGAAGGAGGTTACATAATGTTGAAATTGGGAGGGGAAAGAAAGTTTAGTTTTCATTTTGTTTTTGTTTTTTTTTAGAAAACTTATAGAGAAAAGGAAGAATGCGAGTACCATTTTTTTGTTTGCATATCACTTGGCAGTATACGATTTGATAGGGGAGAATATGTGTCTTAAGTTTGGGAAATATTTCAAAAGGGGTGTACCTCTCTGACAGTTTACCTCTGAATAGAGGAACCAGGCAGGTGTGTCCTCTTTCCCCTTTGTTATTTGCTATATATTTACAGCCATTGATGAAATAAACAATGGAATCATAAAGTCAAGAATGTAATTGGTATGGTAATCAAGAAAGGTTGGCCTTATCTGCAGACAATATTTCCTCATAGATTTATAAGTTAATAGTTGTGTACTATGCTAACAACCACTGGGGCCCTTATAAGCCTAGTTGTGCAACCCAAACATGAACCAAAAATTTGTTTTGTGTAGGTGGTGATTTGCTGACTGCCTCTGTTCATCAGAGACATAGGAGCCAGACCAGGAATGAATTTCCAATTACCCGTCCATTGCTCAAAGTTGCTGTTAAATAGGGATAGGAAAGTCTGCTTCAGATGGATGGGGAGCCTATTCCAGAGAATTGGAATTCTCTGAGAAACATATCTGTCTCTCCAACATGTCCTATTTATGTCAAAAGCAAAATTTAGGTCTTTTAATCTAGTAGTTCTGATGCTGTTTGTTTTGCAGATGTGCAAGAGGTTCATCAAAACAGGGTTCAGGAATTCCTTGTATGCCAGGCAAAAATCACCTCTCAGAAGTCTGTGTGGTACCAAGTAAAGAGACAGGGATTTGAAGCGATCAGCATAGGACTTTGTGTGCACTTCCTGTGTTCATTTTGTAAGGAACCTTTGCGGATATTCCAGTTGCTGCATGTGTCTGGTCAGGTACAAAACAAAGAGGGGCATTGTGCTCTATGGTGGGTCTTATGAGGGCTGAGTACAGTGATATGATGACCTCTCTGGACCTAGATGGCATGCCCTTGCTTATAAGTTTAGCAACATAGAAGGATTTTTCTTTCTACTTTGGACACTTGTTAGTTGAAGGCTAGGTTACTATCTATATTAGTTCCTAGATCCTTGACTAGTGAATCAACTTTTAAGGGTGTTTTATTGATGACATATTTACTAAGGGTAGTAGACTTCCCAAAGGTACTATAATACATTTCTTGGTATTGAGTTTTAAGCCATGGCTTTGGTGGCACCAACTGTTTGTCTGTATTAGACCTTCCTGAAGGGTGTTTACATCCTGGGAGAATTCACTGACTCCTCCCAGTTTGCAAGCATCTGTGAACTTGGTCAGTCAAAGACATTTGACATTGGCTTTGACATCTGAGAAGTAGATACGAAAGAGCAGGGGGCCCAGCACAGACACCTGGGGACTTCTCTGGTGAGTAACATCTTTGTGGAGCTGGCCTCACTAATTATAATCTCATGCATTCCATCAGTGAGCCAGCTTGCTAAACACTGTGTTATAAAGGGGGTTATACCTAGTTCCCTAAGAATGTTGCAATTGCTCAGGTGGGGTAATGTAACAAATGCTTTAGCCATATCTAGGTAGGCAGTCTGCTCTGTTTTCCCCTCATCCATTGCCTTAGTGACCTTTTCACAGACGTCCATCAAATTTAGTAAGCACCTGATAAAACCAGAAAAGGACATCTCAGTGTTCTGGAACATTCTGAGACAGTTTCATGTCTTTTCAGGATATAACATTAATGAAGCTAAAACAAAGGCTATAGCTGTGAGTTATGTACCACCCCCCCCACACACACACACACACACACATGAATTGGTTCAGCAATACCCATATTTATGGGGACACAATAAAATGAAGTATTTAGGAGTATGGAATCAAAAGGATTCTGTTATGGCAGCTAAGGATATGTGGAAAAAGTTAATATAAAAATTGAGCAACTGGAATCACTCATTTATGGATATGGATAGCAAGATGCAAGCAGTGAAAATGTTTTTAGTCCCTTTAGTTTTATATACAGGTCAGGCTTATTTTTATCAACTAGAGTAGAAGTAGTGGACTGTAATTAATAAAGAGTTGAAGAATTTTATCTGGAAGGGGAAAGGGCAAGATTCAAATGGATAAGTTGATCCTTCCAATAGAACAAGGTGGTTTAGGATTACCTGATTTGAATGGATATTTTAGAACTAGACAGTTAAGGCTCATATACATAACACAAGCAGAAAGAGGAAAGGGATGATGATTAAGCAGGATGGAAATTTAAGAAATGAGAGAGAGTAGGATTTTGAATGCATATCCTTAAAGAGAATAGCAACAGCCATAGATAATAATATGTTCATAAAGTAGCAGAAAGTATTCTAAGAACTAAGCGAACACGAGAATGAAGAAAGGAGCTTTTTCCAACAGGGTTGACTGCAATTAGGGGTGCAGTGAATATACAAGAGGGTGCTGGAATTTACTGGAGAAAACTGTTACAGGAACCAAGATATTGGGAGCAGATCGCTACTGAGGGAAAGGTGAAATAATGGGAACAGGCCAGGAAGACATTTGGACCAAAGGCTAGAGACCACCTTCCCTATCAGGAACTGATATCAGAATACAACAAAAAAGAACAGGATAGTGGAATCCTGAGTGAAAGACGTGCTCTGCTAGAGTTTTTAATTGAATCTAGATCAGAAACTATTTTTACAGAAAGGGGTCATTGGTAGGGCATATAAAATATTGCACAGTAACTGTAGCAACCAACCAGAGGAGGTTAGAAAAGATTGGGAAGAGAGATTGGATAAGCAATTCACAATGAAACAATGGGAGGAACATAAAGCACTTCCAAATATGCAACAAAGTCTAGAAGGTTTAGGATTTTTGTTTGGAATTGTTTGCATGGGTATTTTTATACATCAAGCAGAGTCCAAAGTATTTTTGCTCAGGTAGATGCCAAATGTTGGACGTGTAATGTGGAAAAAAAGGGTAATTGGGAACATATGTTTTAGGTGTGTAATGAGTTGGCAGACTTTACAATTCCATGCAGAGTACTCCGTCAGAAATCCTGGGTGAGCAAATGGGTTTAACTAAGGAAATGATTTTATTATCTGTGATACAAGACATGACTTGCTTAGACACAGTAAAGCCTTGACAAATTTAACACTGGTGGGTGCCAAAAAAACAATTACTAGAAAATGGAAATCAGAGTCTTAACCAACTGTATTTGATGTATTGAATATTGTAATAGAGATAAAAGAACTGCAAGTGGGATCTTTAGATAAGGGTATCAGCAAATTGCATAACAAAAAGGAAATTGTGAGAGCAATACATGGAGAATAACATTTTGGAGAAGAAATGGGGATTGAGAGATGGCAAGAATTAAGCAATTTATGTGATATAGGATTGATGATAGAAGAATATATGGGATGAATAATGTTTGTAACTGAGAACATGTTAATATGGTTTGTTTTCTTTTATATAAATATATGTGCATACATCTTAATTGATAATTCAGTAAAGGCGTTAAAAAGATTGACAAGGGAATGCTGTATATATCTGCAATTAGAAATGGTATTGACATGGTGGGTGGAGTTTAAGATAAGTATAAACAAGGTTATGTAGAACTGAACTGTGGGTTCAAGGGAAGAATAAGTATGATATATTCATTTGTGATTTTGACCTGTTATTAAACAAAATAAACTGAAACATTTAAATAAAAAAACTACTGAGTTATGAGTTGAATAAAGACAGTAAAATGCTTTTGAAATGGCAATGCTATATTTAAATGGAAATAAGGAAGTAGTAGTATTTTCCTAAGGAGTGTAGAAGGAGATTTCTTAGAAACTCTACATGGGACATATGAAAGATGCAAGATGGCATGAATAGGACAGCAGCTGAATTTGTGGAAATATGTATGAAGAGGCCGTAGTGAAAAGAGATGTAGAATGGAATGTAAAGTAGACATTTCATGAAGTCAAAAGTAGAGATAGAATTTGTGCTGAAAGATTTTTTTTCCTGTTCTCAAATGGTCATTTTATTTTTTCCACAATTTTTTTTTTATTTTTCAAATACACTTGAATAAATTCCATAGTATTTGTGTATAACATCTTAGCTATATACACTACTTACATCAGTCTGACACTATAACAGAGCTCAATATATACAATTACTTTATAGGTATAACAATCCAGTTATCAGAGTGTATCTGTTCAGTTATTGCAAAGTGTCAATCAATAAGACTTGTTTCCATGGATTGTTAATAAATGGCTTAGGATGAATCCTTAATTCTTTAATTTTAATTTCCAACAATGTTGTGGTCTTCAGTAGGCTGTAGAAGTCTTCCAAAGTCGGTGTTGTGTTTGTATTCCATCTTCCTGTTATACACTTCCTTGAAATTGCTAGTATTGTCCAAACTAGATACATATTTGACTCATTCATATGAGGACCTTCATACACATTTAATAATACTAGAGCTTTAGAGAAGTTAAATGATTCATTAAATAAGTCTTGTAAAAAAAGTTTTTAATACCATACCAAAATGGCTTAATTTTAACACAGTTGAAAAAATGTGATTCCAATCTGCATTGTGTATTTCCTCACACCTACAACATATTCCCTTTGTGGAAGAATTAATTTTAGTAATTCTATCTGGAGTTAAGAAGCAATATTGTGTAAAGGATGTATGTTTTATTGATTTTAATTATTATTTGATTTAATTTCTTCAGTTAGCTGTAATGAGTGTCCTTTTGTTATATAATTCCAATATGAGAATTTGGCTGTTGTTTTTTAATTTATCAATATCTTGTAAAATTTTGAAATACTATTTCCCATGTTCATAATCATTATATATGATTTCATATAGGTATTTCATAAGTTTAGGTATTTCTTTAAATGAAGAAATACTAATTATTCTGCATAAATCTTGTGAATATGTCAGAATGCTTTGCATAGTTAGCCAATCTTGTTGTGGAATTTTGTATGTTGGTTCTGTTGTTTGCATATCCAGAACGTTTAGTTCTTTGATACATTGAAACCAACAAACAAATCCTTTCAGTTCCCTGGAATTAATTATTTCTCTGTATATTTTATGTGGATAGCTTTTTGTAACTATGCAATGGTGTTAACAGATCAAACCAGATTTTTAAATCTATATTTGCATTAGTAATTTTCCTAAATGAGTCAATGTAATAATTAATCATACGAGTTTTTGTGGTCTTAGTTATGTTATATTGCATACTAATACATAATATGTGCCATGGCAAATTTTTATCTATTTGAACATTTTTTTTGTAAATCAAATTCATTTATTTCTTTCCAATTTGCAGAATAATTTGGACTTATCCAATCTGAGATTGTTTTAGGTATTGATGCTTTTATATATGTTTCTATATCAGGAAAGTTTAATCTTCTCTGTTTCCATCGTCTGATATGATGTATTAATGCTATTCTGTTTATTTTGGGAAACCATGAAAATTTTATTAGGCATGAGTTTATTTCTTTGAGTATAGTCCTTTCTGGTAACAGTTGTATTGCCAAAGCTATATATAGAATCTTGGGTAGTAAAACTATTTTTATTAACTGTAGTCTATCTTCAAATGTTAATATTATTTTGTTCCACTTTTCCACAGAGATTTTAATTGCATTGATAATATTTTTGTAGTTTCTTTAGACTAATCCATTATTATCCTTGCATAACTTAATTCCTAGATATTTTAAGGTAGATTCTTGTTTCCCTATAATGTGATTCCCCTTCGTCTGCAATTCTTTTTTTTTTTTATTTAAAAATAAAAATTTTGATTTTGATTTATTGAAATGGAGTCCTGATGGCCGGTAAAATGCATCAATTAAAATATCTAATTCTTCTAATGTCTCTTTTGTATTGGATAATGTTAATAATATGTCAAAGAACATTACTTTAGAATAGTATTGTTCATAAACATCTACTCATTTGATTTTTGTATTGTTATGTAATGAATCTGCTAATATTTCAATAGCCAAAGCAAATAGAATAGGTGACATGGAACATCCTTGTTTAGTACCCTTTGTTATATGTATAAATTCAGAGGTGAAAGGACCTAGCTTAGCATAGGCTACATTATTTATATATAAATATATATATATATATATATATATATATATATATATATATATATATATTCTTTAGTAGGTGAACAAAGGAAGGATGAAATTCAAATAACACCAGAATTTTGAATAAATAGTCCCATTTTAGGTAATCAAAGGCTTTCTTCATATCTAAGCCAATTATGAGTGTTTCTTTATTTTCTTTATTAATATAATCTATAAGAGAAATTATCCTTTTAATATTGTCATGTGTGTGTATATAAATCCAGTTTGATCATTATTTATTGTTTTGGATAGTGGTATTTTCATTCTATTAGCTAATATTGTCATAAATATCTTATAGTCATTATTTAATAATGATATAGGTCGATATGAGGTACAGAGGTTTGGGGATTTGTTTTCCTCTAGAATTGGTGTGATGAATATCTCCAAGAGAGTGGTATTAAAGCTTGTGACTGAATTTCTAATAGAGTTTTATGGAAGAAGGATAGTATCTTTGAAGGGAAAAGTTTATATAGTTCCATAATTATGCCATCTATACCTGGAGCTTTATTATTTTTACCCTCTTTTATTGTATCTGTAATTTCTTTGTAGGATATGGGTGCTTGCAGATTTAGTTTTAATTTTTCTAGTAGTTTTTTTATATTGCAACATTTTTCATCTAGATATAATTGATCGATATGTATATTTTCTTTTTGGAAATGTTCCATATAGTGGTTTCTATAGGCATCAATAATGTCACCTATACCCAAGACATTTTTCCTTTTCTTTTCATGGAAGATACTTTTAATGTTATTAGCTTTGGATTGTATTTTGATTCTTGTGGATAAATTATGTAGATATTTGGGAGAAGTGGCCAAGGTATTCATTTTTAGTTTTTCTAAAGCTAAACTAGTTTTATGTGTTAGAATTTCATTGTATTTATTGTTTAATACTTCTACTTTCTTTTTCATCTCCAAATGATTTTGATTTTTTTCAGCTTCTACTGACAAAAGTTTGGATTGTAGATCTAATAATTAAGAATCCCAGTCTCTGATTTTTTTTATACCAAGTAAGGGTTTTACCATATATGTAAGCTTTTAATGAGTCCCATATCATTATTTTATTTATCTCTGTAGTGTAATTAATATCTAAGAAGACCTGTAATTCAGATAATAACCAGGGTTTGAACTCTTTAATTTGAGTTATATATGCTGGAATTCTGGATGGTTTGTACCCATTTTTAAGTTTTAGTATCAATGAATTGTGGTCTGAAAAGGGGCAGGGAGTGTTTGAGAAATTAATGATTTTAGAGTGTAAGTCATGGGCAGCAAATATTTTATCTATTCTAATTTGGGTACCAAATCTGTGATCTTAATGGGAAAACCACAAAAATGTATCTTCTTCAATTTGAAAGTATCCACAAGATGAAATTATTCTACGCACTTGTTTAAAGCTTTTGATACAGCAGATGTATGCAGCAGTCTTTTATTTGAAGTTTCAGAAATGTCAAATATACAGTTAAAATCTCCTCCATATTAAGTTGCCTGTATAATTATTGGAAATGAAATCCCAAGTGTTTTTTAACAGTTCCTGATCCAGTGTCTGGGAACCAGTATAGATTGGCTAGGGTCCATATTCTGTTTTTGTATTTAACTATTACTAATGTCATAATGCCTTCTTTATCTTCATACTTATAAACGATTTCTGTGTTAATCGCATTTGTTTTCCATAAAATTGTTACCCCTTTTGTCTTTGTCTTATAAGTGGATACTTTCCTTAGGATTCCATTTGTAATTGTCATTTGTTTTGAAATGAGTTCCTTGAAGGAAGACAATTTGTGCTTTGTTCAGTTTTAAATATTGCAGTAGATTTGATCTCTTGCTAGGATTGTTTAAGCCATTGATATTTAAAGATAATAAAGTTAAATCCATCTTAGGTTATTTAGACTATGTATTTTTTTGTTTTATTGTGACTATTAAACATTTTCCTCTGATAACTTTAAAGTATATGTTTGAGCTTTTAAAGGAAATTATCAGTTTTATACTTTTGAGTGTTTACCAATAAAGTAATGTTTTGGTCAGGCATACTAAAAATGTTTTTGTGAAATAAATTTAAATTAATAAATGTTAATAAAACTAAGATTCTCACTAGCCATGGAATGAAAATAATTCCTAATCTGATGGATAAGTCTAAGTCCATCAGATTATCACTCATACTTTGACAATCCAGAACATCTGAGCTTCATAAATTGAATTATCATATGGAGAATATTTGTAATAGGAATAAGCAATATGTATAGTATTTTGAATAGATATAGTACTGTTGTAGATTAGACAGAATTCTAATTCAATATAAATGTCTACTTATTATACATGCAATTAATATTTACATGAAAGATAGATGACAAGCAATTCAATCATGGTAAAGTAGAATGTATCATATATAAAACCTCAGTAAAAAATTACAGCACACAGTTATTTAACATATTCACCCTTATTGATGAAGTCTTTCAAAACTTATTACTTAATATAAATAGATGGTAATATTTATACCTAATGTTTATAATACAATGTATTTTACTGGATATATCAGAAGTTATATTTCATTGTTTACCAGCATTTGAGTAATCACTTTAGGTGTTGCTAACTTACGTAAAGCATCACATTTGTTTTATGTAAACATTGATGAAGGTTTGTGCATTTTAATTATCAGTGCGCCCCCCCATTTCCTACACATAATGATTTTCATATCTGTCATTTCTTATTATAAAATGAGTGAAATAATAGGTTAAAAACAACAAATTCACTTGTTGTGATTAATCATTACAAGTTCCCTTTCCATATTTGTAAATTGCCATTTTATGGTATATACTGAAAGTGTTTAGATTTAAATGGCAACATTCTATTTTGTATAATCAGCAAAGGTTAAACTGAGTGATTATTGTCAATTTAATACTATTTGTTCAGAATGTGATTGTTACATTCTGTGACAATCCTAGTTCAGGCTTCTGTTGTTTCTCTTGAACCACTTTGTCAGTTTGATGTCATGTATAAAACATTAGTTACCTTGGTAACAGCTTAAGTAGTATATATGGTCAAGACAGGTTACAAAAACTACAGTTCAATTTAAAGCAATTACATGACTTGTTACGCATATTTACTTGTATAAGAAAATCATCATGCTTCCCCTTGATGTTCATTGTAGAGTATGTCACTGTAACTATTGTGTGTGTGTTTTTCTTTTTTTTTTTTTTTCATCAAGAATCAACTTAATTAGCTAAACGAAGTGTTGGGAGACCATCAGTATGTGTACATGTGGTTTAAAACAGCCCTTTTATTATATATTTTTTTAAAAACCAAAAACATCATTACCGAGGATCATCTTGGATGCTCCTTAGAGCCATTAAGCATTAGCGTCACTCTGTCTCCATTACCATAGCAACCTGGGAGCATTTGTTTCTGTTAATGTGTCCATGTACTGCATACCAGGGGCTCATGATGCACCTGAACCAAAGCTTCACTTCACTGCAACTTCATCCCTATATTCCCTCCCTTTCAGCGAGGCAGCAGCCAGGAAAAGAACAGAGAGCAAACAGATCAAAAAACAAAAAAAAAAAAAAACTCCCAGCAAGCCGCCACAACAAAAGACAACACACTCCTCCAGCCCTTCCACCTCCCACTCAGCAGACGTACAAACAAACCATTCTCTGCCAAAATATCCCAAATCACAGTTCTATCCACCCCCTTCCCCTGGATCCAGGCTAAAACACCAAATGTCTCTTCCTAATACACAAGCATCAGTAAACCTCGATCACATGTCGCAACCCACAACATCCCAGAGATTAAAACAGCAACATATAACAGCTGCCAGACACAGCTGCATCTACATACACCATGTCAGGCTTAAACAGCACTTGAAGCTATGATACCTGCCATAATTGATATTAATTATGTTTAGACAGAATAATAATGACATTTGTACTAGCTGCCAGACATGGCTGCATCCACGCATACCATATCAGGATTGATCAAACAGCATTTGTAGCTGTGATACCTGCCATAATTGATATTAACTATATTTAGACAGAATTTTTATTCTTCTTCTTCTGGCTTTTCCCAGTTAGGGTTCGCCACAGCGGATCACCTGTCCGGTCATGATTGGCAGTGGAGATTTATGAGTTGCCAGCCCTTTACCCAACCTTCCACAGAAGGCACACTCACGCACACACACCTAGGGCCAATTTAAAGTTTCAAGTCCACCTACAGCATGTCTTTGGGATGTGGGAGGAAACCGGAGCACCCGGAGGAAACCTACACGACTACAGGAAGGACATGCAGAGTCCGCAGAGAAGGCACCCCAGCTGAGGATCAAACCGGAGATCCTCTTGCTGTGAGGTGGCAACCCTAACCACTACACCACAGCGGCCTCCCCCCCAACTATGATGACATTTGTACTAAGAGCTTGCTACTGTTATTCAACCAGGATGTACATGACGTTTCTAAATCATACTTTAACTGAAGAAGGCATTAGTCTCCATGACAGCATTTTTTTTCAAAACACTCTACTGTTACTACTATTATATATGATCTTAATTTGTTACATTTGAGTCTGAACTCTGATGAATGGTACCTTGTTGAATTAGTTAATTAATTACTTAAATTATTATAAGTAAAAACAATGAGAAATGAACAAGATAAGTATTCATTGAGTTCAAGCAGGGGAATAGAAACTTTATTATATGTTGTTTTGTTTGGCTTATATATAATGTAAGCAGTAACTCATCTTAACCTACCTTTGTTTGTGAAGAATTACTGGATTCTTTGAACATTCTGAATAAATCATTACTGTTTCCCAGTTTAAGAAACCATCCTTTTTTTTAATAAAGACAGATGGCAAGTGATGTACCATATCACTTGATACTTTGAGAGATGTAGTTTTGTCAGTTATTTTTTTGGGACAGCTATCTTGAAATCAGTTTTTTTGTTTCTTCTTTCTAGCATCAGTCCAAGGATTTGTTTCTTTTATTCTTTTAGGAGTAGGGGCCATCCATTCCATTTCTTCTGGGATAGACAATATTTTGTTGTTTTTGATGAATATAGTAGCTTCTTCTAAGTCATTAAAGGTTCTCATCTCATTGGCAAAAAGTATTTTTATCTTGCCTGGAAAGGCCAGCTGTGCTTTAATGTTGTTTTGTTTCAACAGTTTTATTATTGGCCAGACTTTTTTCCTTTGTTCTAGTATTCTGGAAGAATAATTATTGTCAAACCTCATCAGGCTTTGATTGTATTTTAAGGGTGATTTTCTTCCTTGTCCAGAAATGAAAGACAATTTATAACTATGGATCTAGGTGGAGTATTTGTTGAGTTAGAAGCAGGTTTCCTCAGTGCACTATGCACCCTTTCAATCCCAAATGAAAGTCCCTCTTTCACGTCTAAAAATTCAGGAATCCAGGTTGTTAAGAATGAAATAATGTCTTCTCCTTAAGTGTTTTCAGGCAGACCAAAGATTTGTATGTTGCTTCTCCTTTCCCTGTTTTCTAAGTCATCTATTTTGTTAAGCAGCCATGTATTCTGTTTAAGCAGAGATTCTTTTTGGAATTCTTCCTCTTTGAGTCTCACTTCAGTGTCATTTAGAGAAGTCTGTATATTTGTTATTTTTGCATGGTGTTGCTGTAATAGTTCCTTAAGAGTATCAGTCTGTTTCTGAGAATTTAATTTGAGGATTTCTAAGTCATTTTTAAAGCAATTCATCTTCAAAGGTAGTTGCTGTAAGGTAGATGTCATCAATTGCAGTTATTTTTTTCAAGGCAGCATCTGGATAAGAATTCCTTGAGTTGTTCATATTCAGTGACTCAGTATATCTCCAAGTTACTTGACAGGAAAATTTTTGTATATCTCCACCAAAATTGATATTTATTTTATTTATTTATTTATTTATTTTACATTTGTTGACCGGGCTAGTCCAACTGGATAATTTCCATTTTCAGTGGAGGCCCGGGGAGAAAAGCTCCAAGATTAAAACAAGGTTATAGAAATTAAACATTTACAATAAATGCCTGTGACACAGACAGTGAGCAACAATGCATACATATTAGTCTAGGTGAAGTAATAAAAACACATAGTGCTATCTACATATTGAGAAAGGCAGTAATTCTTTACAGTACAATTATGTGAGGATGGGATATTACATATTTTAAAATGTATATACATACTTGTAAAAGACATTGTTTGTACTGTTTTTTTTTTTTTTTTTTTTTTGAGAACAATAGTAGCAGTACAGTCATTAAGTCATTTGTGATCACAGAGAAAGACTGCAGTTTTGAATTCAGGAAATATGATAGTGGAGAGAAGAAAGTAGATTAGTCTGGATTGGTACAGGAGCAGAGCCAGAAGTTGTTCAGATGTAAAAGAAGTTGTTTTTTAAAAAGATGAAAGGAGGCTAGAGAGGTAATGTGTGAGGGGAGGTTATTCCATATTTTGCCTACTGAGTTGGAGAAAAGGCAGTTACCTGCTGAATTTGCTGAATTATGTAGTTTAGTGGTTTATCTATAGATTTCTGACATTTTAAACTTGAAAATAATAAAATTTTCCTATATTATTATAATAGTTTATGGAGCTCTCAAAATTCACTGCTCTCAGTCGGCCTCCTGTGCCGAAAGATTTTGATGCTCTATTAGAAGCATTAAATGAAGAAAGCTCATCAAGAGAGGATGGGACTGCATATGTTTTTTATAAGAAATGAGACTGAAAGGCAAATAATATTTTTACAAGTATTGAATGAGTGGATAAAAGAGGAAGTAATTTGAGGGGCATAGAGAAATTTAACTGGAAAAATGTGAGAAAAAATTTAGTAATTGGTATTCACTGACATTATGCAACTGTGATTGTAAAATGTTAATGAAAGTAATATTCAGTAAGGTTTTGAAAAATATATTGCCAGAGAATTTGTATGGAATGTAGGATAGACAAATGAAAGGCATGATTAAGAACAAAAGAGGTTGTTGATGACATTTGTCAGACTGGGTGGCTTACTGATCTATAGTTATGATCCTCGCTTAGAGTGCAAGAAGTGCTGGGTTCAAATTCCGAACGGGCCCTATTTTTGGCTCATTTATTCAGAGCTTCCCTGAGCCTAGCTTTGACACCTGTGTCTACAAGACCTTGAATTGCTTCTAAAACCATCTTTGGACCTTCAAAGCTAATATAAGTATTTTTATTTTTTGAACTTGCTCTATCTATCTCAGTGTTATCTAACAGTTCTGTGCTGCATTTATTGATTTGGTTGAATTTATCACTGTTATTCAACCTGCAGTTGTTAAAGAGACACTATCTGTTGGTTGCTGTACTGTTATTAGGTCATTTTAACAGTGTTCTGATATTTCCTATCCTCCGCTGATAATGCAAAAGCTGTTCTGAGTTTGCCAAAGTTCCCCTAGGTTTACCGAAATGGTTGTAAGTTTTGCAAAGTTTTTCTTTGTTTGTAGAATTTCTCCTTTGTTTGTGCATTTTTTCTGTATTTCAGAACATTTCTCAGGGTTTGTGAACTTATTTTCCAAGGATTCCTGATACTGTAGGAGTTTTACCTTTTGTTATAAAGCATTTGTTACTGCACTTGAGCTGAAAACTAATTTGTTTTACGTTAAGAGGGTTTTATTCTGCACTC
This sequence comes from Protopterus annectens, assembly GCF_019279795.1. NCBI lineage: Eukaryota > Metazoa > Chordata > Ceratodontiformes > Protopteridae > Protopterus > Protopterus annectens. The sequence goes on along the minus strand of NC_056729.1, from coordinate 653,360,434 downwards.
CGGTGGGACCAGAGGGCTGATTTAACCCATCCGAATTGGGAACTCCTCGTGGAAGGCTTATTGTGTGTTTATCTGATTGGCCTGAAGGCTTAACTATGTAAATTTCTTTCATCCTGCTGGTATAAAAGCCTTACATTTACAGCAGTTACCTATGCCTTGTATGTAAGCAAACCTCTCCAGTTTAAAATGCTGTATAGGAAACCTTCTCCATAGTTACCTACTGTTCATAGCTGTTCAAAGAGCTGCCAGTTTATGCAGAGGGCACCACCACTCCAGGCCATCTAATAGTATACTACTAAATGCTCTAATTTAGACCTTTAAGTGACTCTCCCCTAAGCCTTCACATCTACTGAGGATCCGGTATAATGGATAGGTGCTTCCGTATCATCTCCATTTCTGGCCTGTTGGATATGGACATCCAGAGGCAGTGTAGTAACTGCCTCATCGTTACTGACAACCATTTAATTTTAGAACAAACACAGGGTGTGAGATATATAAATATACAATGTCACTGGAGGCAAAGCTCTCACATACACTCAAGAAAAATGTAAACTAGGTTGTCAGCGTTACACCCAAAACACTCACTACCAACACTAAGGAACAAACACATAGACCCACATATGCAAGATACTCACTTGTAATATACCCAAACCTCCAAGACCTCCTAAAGGCATCCCTCACTGGCCCCACACACACTCAAAAAAGACAGTACCTCACACAACACATAACTCTGAAAATCATAGTAGCCCACTTCCAAGCCCATAAGACAACACACCACACAGCATGTGGATGTAAACGACCTAAGACGTATCTCACTGGACTATATGAAAAGATACATGATGAAGCCCTCTGAATGTGTGTCCCAGGCATGTATGAATCTAGCCTTGAGTAGCATCCTACCTTCACCAGTGATGATGCTACAGTACCAGCAGAACTGATTGACTTGAACAATTGGCTTAGTTTCTGGTGTCACAACAAGGGGATCCAATATCTGTCAGCATGGGAAGACATGATAAACAAACCACAATGCTTTTCCAGAGGTGGTTTGCACTTGTCAGCACTTGGCTTCTGGATACTGGCAAAAACTTTATCTATCCCCATAGTGCCTTTTTTTAGGCCATGCCAAGTTGTTAAACACTCCAAAATAACACTCACGACTACCTAAAGGTACTGCTGCTCAAAGGTAGGAATTTAAATGAAAAACTGCATTCCCTGGAAGTGCTCCTCACCCTGGAGAATGCAGCCATATGTGCAGTCACAGAAATATGGTTCAGAAACATGGAATGCACCCCAGCTATCAAAGGCTACAATGCCTTTCATGCATTTCAGTCCATCTCAGTTCAGGGAAGAGGTGTTCAGTATTCATAAAGAACAAGTACACTGCTAGACTGGTCCAGCAGCATGAGTCACTAATATATTTAATAAGTAAGTGACAGCTGATTAAACTTTCAAGCTCCTCAGAACCTGGATGACACTAAGGCCTACTCTTAGCTGTACACAAAAGCCCTTTAAAACCACATTCATAGCTGCATAGAGGAGACAGTACCTATCTGAGTCAAACCTATGATTACTGACAAAAGTAAACTACCCTGGTGGACCCCTAGCATAAAGAGGCTATTCAACAAAAGGAAATAAAAATCCTTGTCAAAGCCAAGAAGAAACAGACAAAACAGTGCAAAAAGACACTCACCAGTCTAAACAAGCAAATAAGAGAGCTGGTCAAATCTGCCAAAGCAAACTGTGAAGCAAAGATAGCCTTCCAGATGAAAGATAACCATAAGGCTTTTTTAATTATGTTTGTAACCTCAGGGGAAATGCTCAACAGCAATGCTCAGCAGTGTTCTGAGCTACTCATGAATGGCAACACTTACACCCAAAACTATAGCAAACCTGTTGGCCAACAAGTTCAGTTCAAACTTCTCCCACCCATCCCCTCCTAGCACAACCAAAGAAATGCCCACAGCCATCTACCTACAGGTCATTACAAAGGAGCAGGTCCTTACTTTGCTCTCTAAAGCCAAAAACACAGCTTCTGTAGGTCCAGAATGCTTCTTAAATAGCTTAAAACAGAATCTATCAGGGCCTCTAAAAATCTCTTTAACCACAGCTTTCAGACAAGCTTTGTTCCAGAGGAAAGAGGACTGTAACAGTCGTCCATCTACACAAGGGGGACCCATCAACTGGCCCAGAAAGCTACAGACTCATAAGCTTGACCAGTCTTACAGTGGATATAAAAAGTGTACACACCCCTGTTAAAATGCCAAGTTTTTGTTATATAAAAAATGAGACCAGGATAAATCATTTCAGAATTTTTCCCTATAACCTGTACAATTCAATTGAAAAACAAACAAATCTGTTAGGGGAAAAAATAAAAAAAGTACAATAAGTTGGTTACATACTTGTGTACACCCTTAAACTAATACTTTGTTGAAGTACACACCACTTATCTAGACCTGGCCAAAGCTTTCAGCACAATCCTGAACTAGGAAGTCAAAGATAAACTTAATTAGGCATAAACCCCTACATTATCAGATGGATAGCCAACTGGCTCACTGAAAGGATACATGTCTGGATAGGTGAATCCACTTCCAATAAGAAACCTGTTACTAGCGGTGTCTCACAAGGCTCAGTGCTGGGACCCCTCCTGTTTGGTATGTACTTCTCTGAAGTGAAGGCCAGTGTTGGAGGCCTCTGGTTCACCATGTTTGCTGATGACTATAAGCAGGAGGCAATCACTGAATCCCCAAACAATGTTGACATCCTACAAACGGGCCTAAAAATGACAAAAGACTAGTTCCAAAACCATGGTCTGTGACTAAATGCTAAAAAATGCATAATCATACCCTTCTGTGAATCAGATATCCCTGTAAATTGTAATATCGATAGTACACCCCTAAAAGTACACCTAGTGTTGAGGGACCTAGATGCACAGATAGATAGTAACCTAAACTTTGAACACTTGGTAACTATGGTAGTGAGGAAATCCTTCTGTGTGACTCAACTTATAAGCAAAGGCATGGCATCAGTATCAAAGAAAGTCATAGAGCCATTGTACTCGGCCCTCATCAAGCCCATATTCAAGTACAGTGCTCCCTTCTGCATGTACCTAACCAGGCACTTGCATCAACTGAAGCGGCCCAGAGGTTTCTTCTTGTAGGAATTGGAATATATTATGTGGTGATGAACAGGTAAGGACTCTGGTGGGAGACTATCCACACTATGCATATAAAAATAAAAAAATCATTAAAAAGACTATTATGTGGTCCTAGAAACTATAAAAGTAGCATCAACCCAGAACATGGCATTGAATATGGAACATTTCCCTGTAATAGTTGTAATTACTGTCATACTATTGATAGCAGTGGGAATTTTGTTCAACCGGACACTAGGAAAGAACTTAGTTTTAGGCTTAAAGCAGATTGTAATACTACTAATATTGTGTATCTGGTGTATTGTTTTATTTGCCAATCATTTTATGTGGGCATGACTACTCGCAGGTTCAGAGACCGCATAAGAGAACACCTTTATGATATATCTAGACAAGAAGAAATGAATGCCCTTGCAAAACATGTGATGGAGATGGGAACACAACATACGTTTAAGTTTTTGGTGATAGAGAAAGTGTATATAGGTAACGGGGGGTTGCCATTAGGAATATAGTGGAAACTAAGGAATTAGAGTGGATAATAAGGATGAGGGCCACTATGGGCAGGGGATTAAATGATAAAATTTCTATTCAGCCCATTTTATCCAATAGACCGCTTAGAAGGTGACCAATATGTTATAAATATTCAGGTGTTTATTTAAATTGTTAAGGCTGCACATATGTGTTTTTTGTTACATGTATACAGCTTTTTATATATAACTCAATTATATAAATGTTAATGTTAGTGTACATATATTTTTAGAATGAGTATTTTAAAATGTGTTAGTAACAGTGCTATTGCTTTAAATATAACTATGTGCTTAATTAGAGATGCTTGTGCATTGGCTGTAATTAGTTTAAAATCCAGGCAGTTGGATGAATGTATTGTCTGATGAAGCAGTTTGAGGCTGTGAAAGTGCTAACCTGTTTTTTATCTTCTGTGCAATAAATATTTATGATCGATTTGGCTGTGGTCTGGTACCTTCTTCTTCTTTTTTGGATATTGCTGACAGTTTGTGGAGAAGGACAGTTTACCTACACCACCTGCATTTTGTTTTTTGCATACAAATCTGTTTACACATATTCATAATTTCCTTTGCAGTCATGTTAAATTTCCATTCATATTAGAACACCACTCCTTTTTCCATAATCACCACCTGATTTTAGTTAATACTATTGCTAAAATCCATTTATCATTCAACATAATTTAATTTATTCCTTCGTTCCTTATACCCCATATAACATAAAATAACTTTTTATCTACTGTTTTAACATATTTTTTACTTTTATTCTTATAATATCCAGATTTAATCATATCCATGTTTATTGTATCCACTTCTTTTATATCTTCAAAAAAATCTTCTTTACATTGTTTCCGCTCTTTTACATTTCAAAAACATGTAAACATATTCTGTCACTTTTCTTTTAATATGGCAATTTATCTATTACCAGTATCCACAAAAATTAACATTCTACTTTGATTATACCATTCGCTTCTTGTTTTTATAGCTTTAATTTTTTCATCTATTAGATTTTCCTATGGCTTGATGTTTTATCATTATATTCTTATACCATACTTTTCTATCTTTTTCTAAATCATCAAATTTTATTTTCAACAAAAATATTTTCCTTGGTAACATTTTATTTCTTCAGTTGTACACTCCTTTTCTCTTTTACTCTTTTTTACCATACCCCAAATGTATCATACTTATAGTTATACAGTTTTACTACTAATTTCTCATATTTTTCATTTATCCAATTTAACACTTTGTAGAAATTTAATAAAGCAACATATACCAATGGATTAATTAACCCTAAACCTAGTTCTTCTTTATTTACATATAAAACTCCTCTTTTTACTGGGTTTAATATAGAACCCAATATAAATGAAAAAAATACCTGCAATAATTATTTTTCAAATGTTGTCGGCAACATAAATACATTTGCTAAGTATGCTATCTTTCCCATCAGTACCGAATTTATCAAATAAGCCTTTTTTTCTGAATAATTGTTATGTTCTCCCGAAAAGACACATTTGCTTTATTTCTTCTATTGTTTTTCCCATTGAATTATATTTATATCTTTATTCCCAAATGTTATACCTAACACAGAAATTTCATTCATTGTAAAATATATACAACCAGTCTTTACTGCATCATCTAGACCTTTACTTTTTTTCTTTATTTAAAACCATCCCTATCATCTCTAGACACTCGTTTGTGTAAATTATTATTTTTTAACCAAATTTTATTTTTGGCAATTATTATAATGTTATTAGCATATGTCCACAGAACTGGAATTCTTAACCCTTCAGGTGTTCTATACCCCATCTCCTTCTCTTTTGTTATTTATTTTGCATACTATCACATTCATAACTAATACAAAGAGTATAAAACTCATTGGACATCCGTGTCTTAAACCACTCTTCATATGTACCTCTTGGCTTAAAAAGCCATTTACAAGTATTTTTACTTTATTATTACTGTATGCTGACATGTATCATTTCCTAACTTTCTCACTTATATTATATTCTTTCATTATTACCCATAAGATTTCATGTCCAGTTGTGTCAAATGCCATATTAATATCTCCTCTCATGATTTTTGCTTCTTCTTTTCTGTTCATAAAATCATCCACAATTAACTATCATTAATAATTCTTGACAGCCCTCCCCCTTTATACTATATATGCTATCTTCCATAATATTTTCCATTTTAGTTTCAAATCTCTTTTGTATTATTTTCATAAAGATCTTATAATCATTATTATAAGTCTCCAATTTTTGAATTCTGTTCTATCTTCCTTCTTCCATAGGAATTGAAGTATTCCATTACATAATTATTTATATATAAAATCTTAATTTAACCATTCATTCAGAATCTTTAAAAACTATATATTTTTTTGCCAGTCCCTTATATTTTTGTACATTTCATACATTATTCCATCTGGGGCTACAGCCAAATCTGTATTTACTTGTCCTAATACTTATTCTAGCTCATTTACAGAAATCTCCTTTTCAAATTCATTATTCTCTTTTTCTGTTAACTTTTACTTTCCATGCTTCTTTCACTACCTTCTTTTCTTCTTTAAACATTTCTTGCACATATTGTTCTACACTATACATAATCTTTTCCTTAGTTCTTTCTATTTTTCCTTTTACATTTTTATTTCTCTCATTACACTACCGTCTTCCTTTACTGATCTGCTTAAGTAACTCGATACTACTACTCTTTTTCCTTGTAAAAAATACCTTTGCTTATATAACAAGTCTTGTGTTTCTTCTTGATTTCTTCCATATAATTCTTTCTTTCTCAAAGTATTTTCTATCATTATGTCCTAATTCTTCCAATGCATTGTTGTATTACTTTTCTCACATCATATTGCCACTGTAAAAACATTTTTAATATTTTTTCTTAAATATCATCCACCATTCAGACCAGTTTTTATAAAATGTTCTCATAGTAATATGATCTTTCTGTAACTATATTACTAATCTCATTCCTTCTTTGTTCCATGCCAAGTTCGCAACTAATGCAAAATATTCCTCCCATCACTGTTCCTCCCTACACTTACTGAACTGACTTGAACTCCCACATTACTTCACATACTTACAGCTAACTACAACACACAAAATTGTCTTCATACCATTAGACTGCCCAGCCCTTACTTCTATACTTACTATCACCCAAATAGGCTTCTCAGATCAGAGAACCAAATTCTCCTGAAAGTAGAAAAAACAAACCTTTCAGTTGGCCAGATGCTTTACTCTTTTTCTGTTGCCAAACAGTGGAATGCCCTCCTCATTACCAATAAGGACCACCAGTAATGCATCTTCCTTCAGAAAATCTCTGCAACAACACCTCTCCACTCTTTGGCACTGCGCATGTACCAATACTGCACCTCTCAAAACCTTATTCCCTAGTTCATCACTACTATCACCTTTATCTACTTACTCCCTGTCAATTCAAACTCTTCTGCCTACTATTGTGACTTATTTAGGCCCTCTATGTTGCAAAACCTACTTGATAACGATATTGAGTTCTATGTGTTTGACATGCACTTGTATGCTTTATTTCTGAGAGATATCTTTACAGGCTCTTTCATGCTTTACTTTCAGATACATCTATAGATCATACCTTCACAAGTTGTTAATATCCTTACTACGTTACTAGAAGTTAAGTTTTTGATATGTTTTTTAGTATACTTAACTGACCTGTGTATTCAGTTGTGTCTCTTACATTACTGTAATTAATTGTAATTAATTTAGTTGTCAATGTTAAGCTTTTACCTCTTTTTTATTCAACTGTGACTCTCAACATATGTTGACATTTGACCTGCCTATTCAACTGTATCTCTTTCAATGTATTGTAATTAATGTAGTTGTCAGTGTCGAACTTTTATCTTTATTTCTTCAACTGTAACTCTTAACTTATCTATACAACTTTGATTGCATATACTTGTTATTGTGAAGTTTTTCTCCTTGGGCCTGCACTGAAAATGGGCTCATTTTGGCCAAGTGGATCATCCTGGTAAACAAATGCAAATAAATAAAATTCTTATTTATCCTTTTTATTTCTTTGCCTATTTATATATATTCCTTATTTTCTTTTATCTCTAGCCATATTGCATGATGATCAGAAAATCCTGTTTCAACTACCTCCCCCTCTCCTTTAACTAAACATTCTGATACTATAAAATAATTCATTTCAGCTCTATACATAACCCTTTTTTAAGTGTATGAAATTTTGTCCCAAAGTTTTAACTTATCACATCTTATAACTTCTAACATTTTTCTTATATCATTTCCTTTATTTTTATGCTTGCCTCTTAAATCACAGATAAAGTCTCCTGACATTATAATATTCATATTTATCACTACATAATCTGAAATCTGATTTATTTATTATTTATATGACATTTGTTGACCAGGTTAGTCCAGCTGGGCCGGAGCCCTTTTTCAGTGGAGACCCGGGAAGAAAAACTTCACATACATATCAGCATGACTAATGAAGTACATATGCATAATACATAGCTACATTAACAATAGTTACAGAGGATAAAAAATAACCTGAGTATACAATAATAGACAAGAGAATACAAGTAAATAATAATAAATACATAAAAGTGGAATATATAGTCAACAATTTACATACATCAGCAGAATTTACATTCGTCATCAGTACAGCTAAAAAGCTGCAGAGGGTAGAACTAGTAAGGGTAATGTAGTGAAACACTTGTGGAAAAGAAGGGGAGTGAGGAGGTATGTGTATAGAAGAACAGTGTGAGGAAAGAAGGCAGAGAGGAATAAGGTCAATCAGGGGGGTGACTGATGATTGGTGACTGATTGAGATTGGGGATGATTGCTGATCGAGGCTGATGAAATAAGCTTTCTCCTTTTTTTACTATTTATATAAGCATATAATGTTATAATCCTGTATACTTGTACTTTCCATTTTAAATCTACAACGGTTAATCTTCCCATTTTTGCAAAAGTTACATCTAATATCATTACTGTATTTCTAAAGAATATGGCTATTCCAGAACATTTCTTATTTAACAAATACCAAATCAACTTTCCTCCCCTTAGCTTCTCTGTAATCTTTCTTCATTTGTTAAAAATCACGTCTTCTAATTTAATTACAGCTACATCACATGTATTACACCACTGCAGAATTCCTGTTCTTATTATATTCCTAATACTACTCACATTTACAGAAAGCACTTACAAATTTTCATTTTCCCTTTTCCTTAGATTCATAGTTTTATAAGTTCATAGCTAATTACTAGGCTAGTTTCCTTAACAATCCATTGTAGGACTAACCAATTTCCTTATCAAATGTGAGAAAGAAGCACTGTGCTTTGTGTTTGTGAGTCAAGCACTTTAACCATTATACCAAGCCCCCATCTTTAGCCGTGTAAACTCTTTTCATCCATTTCCTTTCTTTTTTCTTTTGTAGTTATCCCTTTAAATGTTCTTTTTCTATCTTTCACCCATTTACCAATATAATTCTTTTTTTCCTTTTACTACCTCACAGTTTGTCTTTTTCATCACTTATTTCAGAACCTTCTTCTATAGTCTCTGTATTATTTTTTCTTATTTAATTTTTTTTCTATTTCAACTTCTTCTAAAATGTCTTCTCTTTGCTAATTTTCTTCTTCTTTTTCTTTTTCCTGTTATTTTCATTTTGGCAATCCATCCATAAATGTCCAGTTTTGTTACAGTTATAAGATATCATTTCACATGTTTTGCATCACGTCCCATTTCCCCACAAATAAAACATTTTCTTTTGTCACAGTTACTTATCAAATGTCCTTTTCCACAAAAAAACATGCTTTGAGTTGTCCTCGGTATTTTATAACACCCGTATTCCCTTCCACGCTTATCAAGCTTGATATATGTATAATTTTTTTCTCTTTTTTATTTTTAACACAACATTACAGTCTCAGGCACCAGTCCATAAACCTCTTTTGGCATAAACATTTGCACGTACTTCTTTACATAAAGCTTTCAAATGTCCTATCAAAGTCTCTCCTTCTAACTCTGTTCGAAATTGTACTCCTTTTTATTTCACTGTTAAATGCTTTAGTTGCATAAAGGATCTATGGGTTTTTCATATTCTTCAAGAAAATTTCCATTGAAAAACAGTCTCAAATATAATGTCACAAAATGTATCTTTGTTAATAAGAATAAATGATCTTACCTCATGTGCTTTTGCACCCAAAGGAGCTATTAAATTGTCCCGCACTTCATATCTGTCCATTTCTTTGTCTTTTTTACTTTTAATTCTTACCACATACTTCCATTTTTCATTATATTCAGTTTTTTTCCTGCTACTCCACTTTATTTTCATATGTTTTCTTTTCTATCTCACCACTATTCTTCAGGATTGTCTCTGCGTCCTCCTTTTGTATATTCTCCATAATGTCGACCCAGGAAACATCTCCTTCATTTTCTGGCAAACTCTGCACCACCATTTCTTTAAGTAACTCATCCCACAACCCTCCCAGCTGGAGGGTTGAAATTGTAACATCCATGTCTGCTGATTCATCTCCATCAAACAGGTTTCTTTAAAACATTTCCTCAGAATCTTGCACACATTCTCCAGTCTCGATATTTGCTTTCACCTTCATTTCTTTCAGTACTCCATCATCTCATTCTCTCTCCATCTGCCTCCTTTTTCTTTGGGTCACCTCTGCACCTGGAATGGAAACAGGAAGTGCTCCCCCAAAATAGTTCCCACTCACAACAATGATGATAGGGGAAGTTTCCAGATGCTCTGACCAAATTTCCCATAGCAGTATAAGTACCACCTTGGGTCTACCCTGAAATGACACTGTTAGCTAGTAGGACTAACTCCGTCAGCAAAGGAAAAAATATTAAATAAAATGTATATAAATTGACCCAATTTATATTTTGTAAATAAGCTATATATATTTTTTTGTATAAAAATAAATAGCCCCCTACTCTTTTCAATGGGGGGCTGCTGGAGGGCTGTTTTATCTTAGAAGATAAGAGGCTGTGAGCATTTTCCCAAGATGGTGGAGAAACCTATTCTGTGGTGTTGGATGTTATGCAAAGCCAATGTGCAAATAACAGAAATAGCAATGATTTGTGTTCCATATTGTTGTAGTGATCATTTTGGCAGAGAGATTTTTGGATGATTCTATGTTAAATTAAAAGTTAAAGGAAAAGGAATGTAATGAGGGTGCAGATTTGTCTTTGTCCAAGGTTGTGGAGAAATGCTTTCCTGTTTTGGATTTGACTAACAGTGTGGTGAGGATGCTTACTGTTGAAGCAGTAACTATTCAATGCAGAATGTGAAGAAAGGAGTTCTGCATTCTGAGGACAGTGGAACATGAGAGACAGGATAGCAGGAAGTGGTTAAGAGATCCCATCTGTAGGCCATTGCTAAAGAGAAAAGAAATGCACAATGCTTTGGAATAAGAAAGTGTCCAATTTGCATAAGTCTACTAAAAAATTATCTCTTTGAACAGCTGTATAGTGTGGGACATGTTGTTTGTCCTTTTGTTTGTGAGAGAAGCTGATGCACTTTCATTGATTCACTTAGGGAACAAGGGCTTCTGAGTCATTTTCCTTTTTTCAAGAAATGTATGCAGATCACTGATAACCATTCCAAGGTGAAAAATATTTTTATGTTTTTCCAGTTAGTTATATATGAGGAAAATAATGGACAAGTGGTATAGTTACATTCCTTTTACATACCTAAAAATGGGTCTATGTTATAAACCCGAAAGACGTAAACATAGAATGCATATAGATCGACACATAAAGAGCGATCTACCAATACAGCGGAACACATAATCAGTGAAAGTGTAAACCAACAGCACCATGTAGGCATACTAAAATTAAATCAATAAAATTAAAATAAAATACTTTTGCAGGGGAGCAAGCCCCCCCTGCACCCCCCACACCCCGTTGCTTAAATATACCAACTCAGAGACCGCACTACAGTGGGGAAAAGGATATATTTCCTTATCCTCAGGATTGCACTGCTGGCTAAAGAAACACGTTCGGTGTTTCCACTTTCACTGAATACGTGTTTCACTGTAATAGTAGATCGCACTTTATGTGTCAATCTATATGCGCTCGATGTTTAGATCTTTCGGGTTTATAATATAGACCCCCCTAAAAATATAACAGGACAATATTTTTAAGAACTTTGTGCTATACTAAAAGCTGTTTGATGAGTGGAGTGCAAGGACTGAGGCCTGGGAATTTGGAGGTTCATTGCAGGTATGTAAGATACGTTAATTAATTGTTTCTTTGTTAAGATCAATGGTGAAGGAGGTACAATTAAATATTTTGGTCAGCTAAAAGTGTGCTTTTTCTGGAGTACAACTTTTTAAGTGCAAGCTGTGTCTTGGGAAATGAAACATTTACAAGCAGGGGCCTGAGAGATGAATCATTTACAGGTACTTGTGTCCATTAGAGATATGGGTGCCAAACCAGGGATGAATTTCCCGTTCTCCATCCATTTGTCCAAGTTACACTTGAATTGGGTTAGAGAGGAACTCTGCTTCACATGGATGAGGAGCCTATTCCAGAGAAGGGGTAGTAGTCTCTGGGATACATACCTGTCTCTCCAGCAGGTCCTATTTATATCACAGGCAAGGTTTAAGTCTTTAGAATTGGTAATGCTGGTGTTGTTTGTTTTGCTAATATGCAGGAGGTCCATCAGAGTGGCATAGATCTCCCTTCAGCAGCCTGTAGGAGACAGAATACAGAGATAGGGCCTTGATGCAGTCTGCATAGAGCATTTTACTTATACCCTCTATTCTTTTAGTGAGGTACCTCTGTGGATGTTCCATTTGTTGGATATGCCTGGTTAGGTATATACCAAAGGAGGCATTGTATTTAATGATAGGTCTGATGAATGCTGAATACAGTGGAACAACGACTTCCTTGAACCTAGATGCCATACCTTTGTTTATAAGTTGCGCAACATAAATTGATTTCCTCACTACTGTGTACACGTGATGGTCAAAGGCTAGATTACTGTTTATGTGTGTCCCTAAGTCAACTCTAAGGGGTTTGTTATCAATATGATAGTTACCAGGGGTGAATGACTAGCTGAAGGATACTGTTATGCATTTCTTGAAATGTAGTTTTACTCCATGGCTCTGATACCAGTTGTTTGTCAGTGTCACCTCTTTCTGGGGAGCATGTGTGTCAGTGTGGGATTCAGTGACAGCTCCTAATTTGTAGTCATCTGCAAATGTAATCAGCAAGAAACTATTGACATTGGTCTTGACTTCAGAGAAGTAAATGCCAAAAAGGAGTGGTTCAAGGACTGATCACTGAGGGACTCCACTTGCAACTGGCCTCTTTGCAGAGGTGGAATCTCCTGGGTCCTGTCTGTGAGCTAGATGGCTAACCACCAGGTGACATATGGGTTTATACCTAACCTCTTGAGTTCTAATAGGAATGTGAGACACTACTCAGAAACAAGTGTTTACAAAACACCTAGTGACAGAAATGATGGAAAATATAAGCACATTATCATAGAGACAGAGTAAAATCTGTAGATTTTAATGAACTATATTGCAAAATTGTACAACAGAAGGTCAATTATCTTTGCTTCTGAAAAAGGGAGATGTGAGATGTGTGCCCTCTTTATTTAATTTTTTGATGCCAGGTTAACCATGTATTACAGTTTATTGTGTGCTATACAGCTTCACAATCATGTGTGATGAGGGGAGCTCAGAAATTCATGTAAAAGACCCAATCGAGCCTGAAAATAGGGGCATACTTCTAAAAATAGTATGCCATGTGCAGGGGTAAATCAGACCTGAAGATAGGAATGTTCCTCTAAAACAGGGACAATTGAGAGGTCTGGAAGTGTCCAATGAGAGGGTTCTTGTTTACTTTAGTTTTTAACACAGTTATTGGGAAAAGTGTGTGAAGATGTGGAAGGTATAAGTATTATTTAAAAACAACTTTGTGTTTCCTATAGTTCTGAAATATGCAGATGACTTTGTTATAATGGTGAAGAAGGTGATATGGGTGGTAGTTGTTCCTAAAGGTTTGGTTGATATTTTACAGAATGTGAATTCAGCATTAAGTAAAGAAAAGAGTAAGGCATTTGGGGATATGTTAAAATTAAATGGGGCTTAATTTTTGGAATGTAAAGTTTATGGATTAGATTTATTGGATGGAGTATTATTGAAGCTCAGTGGAATAAGGTATCAACAGGCATTGTAAGGTTGTAAGGGTCATAGGTTCTTACTAAGCTTATGGCCAAGGAGAACATCAAGAAACTCAGTCACATCACCCATACTGGTCGGAGGTTAACATTGCCAATCATTAAGTAAACTTTCTGTACATGTTCCTGGTGAATGTTTGCAATCACCCAATCAGTCATCCAGACTGGTTTTAAAGGCTGCAAGGGATAGGCAATATCATGTGTCATCAATATCATCAATATATGTGATAGGCAACATCAGCCTGTTCCAGTAGCAGGAGATATAATGGGTTAGGTATCTGTCTTGCCATCTTGTGTTATTAATGTTGTTGTATAGGTTTAGGTCCCTAACACAGATGTTTCATTTTACCAATGATTCTGTTTAGGTGAAGGAGTTCATAGAGCACTAGGTTGTTCATAGCATGGAAGACTAAGCAGAGATCACCGTTCAGGAGTTTTAACTTATCAGAGTTGTTAAGGGTACTGAGACATGATATCATTTTGATAAGGAAATGTTGAGATGTGTCAAGTTGGTTTAGGTGCTTCATGAGGTACATGATGAAGGGTATATTATATTCAGTGATAGACTTAATAAGTGATGAGTAAAGTGGGAGCACAACTTCTTTGGACCTTGAGGAGATAACACAAATGTTAAGTTGTATAACGCAGATTTTCTAACTATTACAGAGACATGGTTGTCAAAGGATAGTCTGTTATCAACACACTTCACAAGTCCAGGATGACTGTCAAATTTAAGTGGATTGTTATCTATACAGAAAACAGTAGTGATGCTAGATTTACCAAAGGAAACTATGATGTATTTCTTGGAAATGAGGAGAAGACCATGATTAATATACCAGGCATTTGTTTGGTCCAGCCCTTTCTGGAGAATTTGAGTATCAAAATCGGATTTGATAGCCATCCTCAGTTTGCAAACATCAGCAAACTTGGTTAATCAGACTTCTTTGACCTTTTTGTACAGAAGTGTATAGCAAATAGGAAGGGACCCAGGACAGAGCCCTGTGGAACTCCACTGGTGGCATTTTTCTGTCTAGTGCAAATGCCCCCGACCTTGATGATATGGGTTCCATCAGACTGCCAATTACCAGTTTAGCAAACTATGTATGTGTTACTGTTTAGTTGAGAGAGTTTGTCAATAATCCCACCATGGGGATAGTGCCAAAGGCCTTTCCAAGGTGCAGATAAGCAGTGCGTGGACTGCATACTCCTTATCCATGACCTCGGTAACCCTTTCAAAGGACTTGACCAGGATGAGCACACATGATCTGCCTTTTTCAAAGCCAAACTGGTGTGTATCCAGTGATACAAGGTCACATTTATTATTAGTTCGGCTATAATTTGATCTATAACCTTGCAAATAATACTAGTAAGACTAATATGCATGTAATTTCCAGGGTCAGTAGAGGGACCACCTTTATGCAAGGGCACCAGAACTTTTATTCTCCATACCTTAAGTACTTAGCCAGTACACATAATCAGGTTGAAGTGTTTATGGAGGAGTTTTACTAGGTGGAACTTTATGATTTGGCATCCAGGTATATTGCAAGGACACATGGAAGTAGTGCTTTTAATTTTGGAAAATGCCAAAAGGACTTGGTCCAGATTGACCTCAAGAGAGGCTGTGTGAGAGGGAATGAAGGGGAAATTTTTAAAAATTGAGCTAGCCATACTCTTCTTTAGATAAGTGCTTTAGAGTCATTTACATTCACGTGAGCAACCACCATCTCAGGCAGATGGGACCTTGCTTTAAGTTCTCATCTATGAGGCAGCAATTCAGGAGTATCGCAACCCTCTTATGCTCTTCTGCAGTATCATTATTTGAAAAATGAATCCAAGCATGTGGTATGGGAACAGAACTCAAAATCTTCTGACCTTTCAGCATCAAAGCCAAACTGTCATACTTGTTGAGCAATATTGATATTCTAAATCCTTTTTCTTTAAAGTTTATTTGTCTCATTCTAAAGTTTATGTGTGATGACACCCATTAAAATTATGTCAGGATAGGTATTTTAAAGTGATTTACATGCAATTTCAAAACATCATGAGTAAGCAACAGTAATTTGCTCCTTCCGAAGAGCAACCTCTTACTTACATTGTCGCTTCACTATTACATCATCATGTTTTATTTCCCCGTGTATGTTCAACAAATAATTCCACCTGCAAGGCCTAGTTGACAACTTATCTTTGTAGGAAGTAAGTAGCTCCTATTGATGCATTTTGCATGCAGATATGGTAGCCTATACTTTAATTTAGGAAATGAGGCACTATGGGCTTAGTCTTTCATGATCTCATGGCAGGAGTTTAGAGCTCTGAGAAGAAATCAGGATGTCCTCATTATCAACAAAATAAAATGCAAAAGCAGTGCAGTTTTTGCATCAAAAGTTGTGTAAGTTAGTTTTGTGTATAATAAGGAGGTTAAATGCAGCTTCAAGGGTTTGTTTCTTACACTTGCTTTAGAAAATGACCAGTACACTTGAAGTCTTAGTAAAAAGTTTTATTTGATTAATTTTGTTATATTGGGTAAGTTGGGGGTATCCAGGACTCGTGTTTATGGTCAGAAAAGAGGAAGAATTATTAGAAATAATTTTGGAGGGTATTTGAAGTGCAAGATGAAATCTGATAAAAGGCGAATGTTATATAGTAAGAAAGAAAAGGTGGTTTAGATTTAGTGAATCCTGTAGTTTGTTTTAGCTTTATTACATCTACTTTGCATTATGAAAATATGAAATATGGTAATGATAGTTTGTTAGGGAAATATTATGTATGAAGTGTGGTGAATTCCTGTGGTTTGTGGAAAGTGGAAAAAGTTAATGAGGAATAAGTGAAGGAGACTTGGGGGATTCTTACATGACATTGATGATAAAAATTGCAGTTGATAGATAATAATAATAAACAGAACGAATGGTGTGAAGCTGTTATGAAAAGTTATTATGACATCTCATTCCTTGGGTGCAGACCCATAACTGACTCATCAAGCCCCCAGTTCCTAAGTACTGCACCATTCCCTTAGCTCTTCCAGTGAAAAGCAAAAAAAAAAAAAAAAAAGACTTTGGACGACTGTAGGAAACTGACCAACCCATCAGCTTCTTTACAGTCAAACCCCCCCCCCCCCAGCTCTTCTAATGAAGAACAACACAAAAATAAAAAAAAAGACTTTGGATGACTGTAGAAAGCTGACATAAATCAAATTCCTGCAGCAGTCTGTCCACACTCCCTCAGCTCTTTGGCTATAGTGCAAAAAAAAAAAAGTTTGTACTGGCATTTTGGTACTTAAAAAAAATCAAGCTGGCTGCTGCATGAGCTCTTGATTGCTGCTTCTAGCACTTCATAACTGAGACTATTGCCCCCTTTCACCACTCTAGCTACGCTACTGCTTGGGAAGGTGTTAAAGGGTGCAGATTTAGAATGAGGAAGTACAAAATGTTACGGGTCAGTAATTAAAAGATATGGTGAATGCACAAAGCTGAAATTATTAATATGACATGATATTATACAGGGAGTGGAAATTTGTAGATCAAAAATTGATGAACTAAATAACATTATTCTGCATGTATATTGCTTTTGTGGAAGACATGATGTAATGAATTATTATAGGATATTGCAGGTGTTAAAAAGATGGATTAAATATTGGTTGTAGAGTAAAGGGTGGTAGCTTAAATGTGCTTAATGCATATTTATGTAATAGTGTATATATGTTTGTTTAGGATGTGTAAATGTACACAATTTGCATATATTATGTTTATGGAAAGACCTCCTGTTCTTTTTGAGAAGTATTATATGATCTTTTACATAACCCCTAACTCAGGAGGATTGAACCTTGGTTCAGTGTTCCCTCAGAAGGATAAGACACTTAGGAATGCAGAATCACACTATGCTGCACTGCAGTGTAAGTACTGGAAAAATGAATATAGTTACCTGGTGTGGGAATAAAACCCACAGCTTTTTGATCTTCCACTGTGAAATGTGAGTGTGCTACCTGTTAAGTTACCATCTAACAGATTTAGAGTGACACTGGTAAACCACACGTGTACACACCCACTAAAGGAATGGCAGGAAGGAGGGCTCTGCTGAATGGATTGTACCTCATTAGTCATCACTTCTAGTAGGTCCCAGTAACCCTTTTTCATTACTGTATCATAGGAGTTAGTGCCGCTGGCACAAATATTGTGACTGCAGTGATGGATTGAGCATAGTCTAAACATTATTAAAGTGTTCAGAGTCTGCGGCTACAGCCTTAGAATTAGATGCATCACATGTTCACTGAAGGTAATGAACTGAGCCAATGAAACTTTGAAAAGCCGACAAACATAGAAACATCATTGTCTGTTTTGCTGTCCTAGTGTACATCGGCTATAAGGACATCCTGAAAGTTTAAAAGCATTTTTACAACACACTATGTCCAATACAAGCAGCTAGCAATATAGTACAGCAGGTTAAATCAACAACACATTAAAGTGTCTTGTGGGCAGGGGGTTGATTCATGTAGCCTATTTTTAGATACTGCCTGAGGCTGATCAGTTAACCGTATCATAGTTTCTGCAGCACCAGCAAAAAGAAGTCCATGTGTCTGGTGAGTCTGACTTTTTTTAAAAGAAACCAAGAAAAAAAATATGCCATCTATGAGTGCTGAAGTGTTTTTGGGGGGGGGGGGGGGATTAGAAAACATTAAAAGCTACAATACCCTCAATACAAAATATTACACTAATCCTTAAATAAAAAATATGTTGGTATTTAGTCTAGTTTATTTCTATTTCTCATGTAACCATTAACAGATCTTCCAGAACTATTTGATGCCATATGATGTGTTCTTTGTGCTTAGTTTGTTCTTTACTGTGCAATAATTCTTGTAGGTAGAGAAGTTGGCTCGAACATTATTTCTGTGGAAGATTGATGTACACAATCAGAAAGAAAAAGTCTATGAAATGAGAAGATGGAATGAGGCCCTGGTCACCAACATGCTACCTGAACATGTAGCCCGACACTTCCTCGGTTCAAAAAAACGTGACGAGGTGAGAAAATGCAAATCTCTTCTATTGTAACTTATAAAAGAACCATCCTGCTCACACACACACACACACACACACACACACACACACACACACACACACACACTCACATTATGATTTTTGTACATCTTGCATTCATTGATACTTTTGTCATACATGGGAGCACTGCAAGTTTTAAGTGCCTCTTCAGTGCCAGAGACATCATATAAGTCTTGCCTTTAACATGTTTAGTAATTTGCGCCATATGTCATGCTTCTAGTTACTGCATAGCATTGCCAGATCAGGTGTCCCAATTCTTTGGCTTTTCTGGATTTCATTGTTATACTTAACAGTGGTGGCACCATGGCACATCAGTTACTGTTGTTACCTTATAGTTATAGAGTTTGAGACTTGATCCTGAACTCCAGTTATTTTATATGTAGGGCCAGATTCAATAGAGCCTACACTAAATGTACACAATATGTATTCAATAAAATTCTTATCAATTTTTTTGTGCAGTAGGAGGAAAAAAATGTCCTTTATGTCTGTGTTGTCTGTTCACTCAGAATAGTGTACACTCAGTGTAGGCTATATTGAGTCTGGCCCATAAAGTTTCCATGTTCTGTTTTTTTTTGTATGTATTTCTTCCATGTGCTTTGGTTTCCTCCCAGAAATATATCGCTTAGGTTGTTAATTGGATCCAAATTGTTCTTGAATATAACCTTGTGTCCTTGTGGTCCAAATCATGTCTAAAAAGAATTGTGGAAAGATCAGACTGCTTGTATAATTAACAAATGAAAAAAATATATATAAGAACAGATAACTGAATGATTTCTTAACCATAGTTATTGATTCATGACTTACTTATCAGTCAATGAAACATTAGATACTCTGCCTTTCCCCACCATGCTGAAGGCTTAGTGATATAAATGACTGACCATCACTATATTTGAATTATCTTGCATATTTTGATCCTGTCCCCAACCTACACTATCAGTACCTTAACTGGTGCACCATGATTTGCTAGGTGATAATGCATATCTTAATGGCTGAATCAGTTTGTTATTGATTTGACAGTGTTACCTTAGAAAATGCAGTTACTGTAGTGATGCAGCAATATAACAGTGCAGTGTGTCATTTTAAAGAAGTGTTCTTTGTAACCCTCTCCATGAACTGTGCTGTTAGGATATGTGTATTTCAAGAGTTCGTATTTACAAGTCTGAATCTGCATTTTCTGGCTTTATATATTTTTCCTGGAAGTGCAAGCTGATCTGTAAACATACTGCCATTGGCCATAATAAAGGATTTTCACATTTAGCTTTATTCTGTTTCCATTTTCGGAGCTTACAGCTTTGGATATATCATGTGTTGGTGATAATGAGTCAGAGCCCATGAAAGAAAGAACACAGAAAAAACACAAAGCTAAAGTTGTTACAATTGTAAGATGTCTTGCCCCCTCTGAACCTCAGATCCAAAGCTGGAAGTAACATCAGAAGTTATTTTCTTTCAAATACTACTGAAGGATCAGAGAAAAATAAGTCAGTTTTATTAAGTGCTGTAGAAGCACAAACATAGACTTCATAGAGGAATTTGTTTCATTCATAAAAATTGTGTGCACATTCCCCCCAGCTCAGTGGCAATGTTAAGATGCACAGACATGTCCACAGTCACAAGCAAAATATTCCTTTCTCTGGAGTTATTGTTTTACATCTGAACTTCAGTTAAGAGATTTCCTCTAGTTCTTGGTTTCATATTCAGTGGCAGACTCATAATCTTTTCTACTGTAATAACGAAGCCGGACATTCTGAACTGTACTGATTAACATGCTGTGGAAGTATAAATCAAAATGAGAGTTTGGAACATCACAGTATTATATTTATTAATCAAATATCCACAGCATGTTAGATTTATTAATCAAATATCCACGGCTGTGGGTACCCTCTGTCATGTAATTTGCTAAGAATACTAGATGTGACTGGTCTTACATATTATATTATATTATGAATAGGGTAATGGGAAAGAATTGTGAGGAGTCATTTTGGCCAAGTTTCAGATGGGAAAGGGGATTGTTACGTCTGAAGAAGAGTGATCTAACTCTACACTATGGGAATCCATAACTCCAGAGAAAGGAATATTTTGCTTGTGACTGTGGACATGTCTGTGCATCTGAACACTGAGCTGGGGAATGTTTGTGGTGGCATTTTTACTAGATGACAGCATTCTCAACAAAACTGTGATGGAAAGCGAGGTTGAGGCAACTGTAGCAGGTCTTACTGCTTAATGAGAAAACAGCTAGTATCAGGAGACCACCTGCATATCTCAATGATTTCGATGATTTTTCTAGCAAGACCCAAGTACTGAAAATGTTAAGCATAGTTCAGCTATTAAGGGAGGGGAATGTGTGTGTATGAAAGTAGAATGCGGATGGCCGTTTTAAGCAGCATTATTTCCATACTCCCAGACTATGCTATTAAGAGACTACATATAGAATAGATTAGCGAGTGTGAGAAACTATTTCTTTTTTTTTTTCTTTTTTTCTTTTATTTTTTTTTTGAAGAATGCAAGCTGTGATGCATTCCTGCAGCTTTTAGGTGGAATAAATAAACTTTTTCAACATTTACCTTGGTGGCATCTCCAGCTTTTGGAGATATCACAGTTTCATTATTAAATCTTTGTGTAGTTAGTGATTAATACTTTATCATAGGAGCTTTTTGTTAGCTATCTTATACTTTTCGCTATTAGATTATTTTGCTTTATCTTATTTTTGTATTATCTGGATTTACTCTAATCCTGTCATGGCCACAAAAATGAAATGAACTTACTTGGCTACTGACCTATCCAAATGGTTTTGAAAATAAATTTTGATGACCTGGAGCAAAACCCTTTAAACCTCCCATGTAGATAGTTTTGCTTCCTACTAACCATAATTAAATGTTATTATCTCTGAGTCTTCACTACTTAAAGGTAGTAGCTGCCACCCCCTAACCTCCACTTCAGGCAACTTATCTCAGAAATGCAGCTTACAACAGCAGCCCTTGAATAATAATGCATTTCTTAGATTATTTTATGTACTCCATAATCACTTATATGCTATGTGATTTGTTTGTCTCATATCCCAAGTCATGACAAAAAGGACTGTGTTGGTTCAGCACAATTAACAAATATCACATAAACACATAAATAAAGTAATTATGATAATTACCATAATGTTATTGTTCCTGGCGATATGTGATGATTTCCTGCATTTCGTAGTGGTCCATACAATATAGACTTCAGTGGTTAGTGCACCATTTAGCATTTTCTGCCATGATAATAATTCAGCAGAATCATACTTCTTAATGGTCTGAAGAGCCAGTGTAAGAATGGCAGGGACTTCCATCTTTACAGTCCCACTTTTACAAAATTAGCTGTCCTAAAAACTTAAAGCTAGATAGGTAAAGATACTGTGCAAAAGTCAAAATACCATCATTTGTAGGGACCATGACACAGCAATTACATTTCTGCCCGTGGACTTGGATCACTAAAACAGTTTGTGGTGGAGATAGGATGCAGGCGATGGAAACATCTCTTGACTGATGTCCTGTCAGATATTTTACATGACCAGTGTTAGCTGGAGCTCTGTTGTAAGTACATAAAAGAACATGAGGAAAGTATGGAGATGGGCAGATGATATCATCTCACTTTTGCTTCAAGGAAGTATTTATTATGGCATATGGGCACTTGTTGTGATGGCGGTATACAGAAGTCAATTTCACTGAATTTGATTTAGTCTAATATCACCCTGAGTGAAAAGCCTGTTTTTCAGATGAGTTAATATTGCATATGCACAAGTCATTGAATTTAGGGACAGAATTGGGGTCTTTTTTTAGGCTGAACTTAATTTTGGAGCTGTGGTAGAGTTAGAGAATGTAGAGATGTTGTGTCTTATGTAGACAGTGTGAGGGCTGTGGCTTTCATCCTTGATGGGAATTGTGTTTGTGTATCTGTTTTTCTATATTTTCAATTAGTTTTAATACATTTATTTATTTTTTAATGAGTGACTCCCATCAGGCATGAATGCCTCTTTTGATCTGAAAAGTTACTGAGGAGATGGAGGACCTACCTGGCATATGTGAAGTTTGTTTGAGACACTTCTGTAGCTGGCTGCAAGTAGTGTACTACATTAGGGGACAGTACTGCAGGAGGCTATCCCTGCAATTCAGAAACATGGCAGTCACAATCTTGAGAGGCTGGTTGCTGTTTATCATTTTGGCATAAAGTGGTCCCAGGCTCATTAATAATTAACATAGTGAAACTGCTATTTGAGCACATCAACTAATTAAAAAAAACATGGTCAGAGCAAGGCTTGAGGTGAGAACATGTATTCCCCACTTGCTGCCAAGGAATGCAACAACAGTTTCTTAGGAACTTGGTACATGTACTTTGTCCGATGTGGCTCAAAGTATTCATGCACATATTGTACTGGCAAGACAGGAGAAGGAGCTAGCAGCCTTAAAGAGCTCAGCACAGTGTATTCATGTATTTTTTACCAGATTAAGGAGTGTAAATGGGAATATAGGACAGTTATGATAAATGGGAAAAATGAAGCAAGCAGAGGAACACACATAAGGGGAACTTCAAAGGAATGAACAAGATGGGGAAGGTAGGGTAATATTTTTTAGGGACAGGTGCCTGTTTTATTTGCATCAAGAAGGCGAAGTGGAGAAGGAAGTAAGAAATGATGAAGCAATGGTACAATGGTTAGGATAAGTAACAGGAGCACATGAACAAACATGGAAGAGAAACACTACTGACAGGGAGGTGCTGACACTGAGAAAAGCTAAGCACAGTGGATTAGCAGACATCAGGCAAACAGAGGGAAGACAATAGTGATGGGAAGGATTGGACAACAAACAGGGAAGGGCAACAATACAAAAGGGAGGGGAACACTGGGATGGGGCATAGAGAGGGTATGATCTCCAGTATCACCCACCATGCCAGTGTTAGACCCATTGTTAGTCTATATCAAACCTTGGGTGCCCTCATCACTGGATTCTGGCTCTGATGGTGTGGTCAGTGGCTGGCAGGTACATGGCTCTGCAAGCCGCAAGTGGAGTCTTTACAGGTGGTTGATGTGAGGGCTGGGCCACCATTGAGCATGACAGCACCCCTGACCAGTGAAACCTCACCAGGGGCAGAGCTAGAGGGCCTATCCACCTGCCTACAGTTGACTATAGAGTGGTGGTCCTGGCATCCTGGAATGTTGAAGGGGCAGATGTTGTTGATTGCAGCTGAGCAACAAGTACTGCTGTGAATATTACTGTACAAAAAAGAAAAATAGATGGAGAGAAACAACAAAACAAAAGAAAACAACCCAAAGTAAATTTAATAAACAGAAAGGGTAGTGATTTGCAAACATGACAATTAAATACAGTGCTGCAGTTCTGAAAGAATGTTAACTCAAGTACAACATAAGTACTCCCTTGAAGAACATTACTGACAAATGCAGACATATGTAACCTGAGATATGCATCCTCTATAAACTAAATAAGTTGTATGTGCAGCTGTATTAAATGCAGAGACTGTGACTGCCCAGTGAAGGTGTGTGCTATAACGAGGGTAACACAGAGTAATGTGCCTTTGATGGAAGTACGTAGGCATGTTTTCTCCTATGCACTGTATAAGTTATCCTGTCTGTTGTATGCAGCTACCACAAAGCCAGGACAGGACATCACTTTATGTCACCTCCCCAGAAAGGCCCTATTCTGCTAAACCTGTTACAAATTTGCAATTCTGGTGGTAGTGTGAACACCTGCTGAAGAGATGTCATTATCTTTTGCAACTTGAATAGAACATGTTGGAGGAACAGGTTTGTATCACAGAGGATACCTTTTCTGTGGAACAGTGTTCCACTCCACATAAAGTGAGTTACTTCTCTTGATCTATTCAGATTATTTTGCTGGTCTCCAGGCAGCAGGTGAAGGAAGTTTCTTTTCACCTAAGAGCACCATTGGGGCACCCTGCATGCACTGGTGTCATCTGAAGCCATTCAATATGTCTCACATCAGAAAGTAATGGCTGGCATCTCACAGTCACACCCATTTACTATGGTCATGCAATATAGAGCAATTCAGTAGTGTAGAGCAATTCAATAGTGTGGCCAATTGCAGGACTGAAAATGAATTATGCTATTTTGAACTTGTAAAATAGAGGATAAAAAGGTGTGATCTCTGGCAACCACAGTTCAGCCATATTGCATGTTGGGTTTACTGTCAAAATGTCATCAACGTTTCCTCGAGTAATTACTTACTTGAAAAAATGTAAAATGACAACATCGAACAGTCACAGTTATGACACATTCAAAATGTCAACAATTCAAATTCAACATTGTTGACATTTATGCAACTTACTTTGACATCCAGCGATGTTCTACACACATCTTGCAGGGGGAAAAGCCCCCTGCACCCCCCACACCCCCTGCTAATTATATATTACAACTCTGAGATCGCACTACAGTGAGCAAAAGGGTAAATTTCCCGATCCCTACTGTAGTGCAATCTCCAACCAAAATGTCAATCTCACAACAGTGAATGCACACTATCACATTATTTGTAATGATAGCGTTGAAAACTGCCTTTCAGTAATCAGAGTTCTCATAACAGCCTTCAATATTTTGATTGTAAACCTGAATGTTGTGCAACTGTTACTATGATAGTGTTCTCTTGCAACCTCATGCCTAACACAATTGAACTGGGAATTGCAGGGAACCATCTGCTGATATTACCACATCCACTCATGTGCAGTATGCCAAGTAGGTGCTCAGGTGTGTATGCATGACCAGTATAGAATTCTTTGCAAAAGTCTGCATGTTTGCACACTGCACAAAATAAGTAACTAACATTTATGTGCTGTGCACTCATTTGCATAATCAAGCTCGAATCAGGGACATATAAACCCTGAAGGCTGCAGAGGACCTCATCACAGTACGGAAGAAGATGCAGAGCTGCATTTTGGCAGTAAGTGTCAGCTGTTGAAGGCAATCAACTCTGAGGAAAGCTGAAATACTACTTGCTGAAGATATTTGCAGCATTTACCTTATTACTAGACTAGATGTAAATTAATGTTTCTGTGTAGAAGTACTTTCTGTGGGGAATATGCAGTGACGTACAGTTAATTTATACACAAGTGCTAGGAAGGTTAATGGGAGGCACACTCAAAGCAGTTGTGACATGCAGCTGTTAGAGGAGGTAGGCTAGGGCTAGCATTGTCTTACGATATAATGTGGCACACCTGTACCTGTGCATACATTTTTTGATACACACACACACACACACACACACACACACACACACACACACACACACACACACACATGCATATGTATAACAATAACTTGGTATTGTCACACTCACATTATATCACAACAGCTGCACCTCACATGGCAATGTGTTTATGGGTAGCTGTGTTTGTTGAAGTTGACTACACTGGGTATTACCTTATGATGTTCCTGTAGAAGGGCAAGTACCAGCCATGGGACTCTCACTTCCTAGCTCAGTAGTTTCATACTAACTGTTTTCTGACCAGAGTTTCAGCTATCAGACAACTTCCATTTTAACAGAGTGCTTATGTTTTCACTGACTGCTTCCTGCATACTTTAGTGTTGGTTTCTAGGGAGTGGATGTATGTTTCCTTGCACTTACGAATGCTGTCTAGTAATACAGCATTTTTGCAAATTGTTCCCCATGAACACTAGTGCTCCTTTAACAAGTTACTTTAACATTGACTGAATGTTTTATGTCAGGCCATCCTTTTTTAACAGTACGGGTTCCTAATGAGGATTCTGAGGGATTTAAATTCATTCGGTTTCGCCAGTTGCATCCTGGGCATGCTGTTTTAATTTAAGAACACTTGCAAAATTTAACATTTATGTCACAGCATTACGTACAAAAACTAAAGAGCAACCTGTACCTTCCTACAAGAACATCAGTACTAATGGTGGGGATGCAACAACTCTGCTTTACCATTTTCCTTACCTTAACTGCTGTCAGCCTATTGTCTCATAAATTGAGTTTTGCAGCCAAAAAAGGTGTAAAAGTAATCCATAAGAAATAACAGCTTGAACACTGTGCTTCCTAAGTGATGCCACAGTACTATTCAATTATACTTCAGTATAAAACATGACTCAACTGCTGTAAAGATGCATTCTAAATAAATAAATGCAATAAATAGTACTGAATCGCTGTCTTTCCAAGTGTTCAGAATGAGTCAAATGTAGTCATATTTTTCACCACTCATAACTTGCTGTTTTTATATATATATATATATATATATATATATATATATATATATATATATATAAAATACATATATGTGTGTGTGTGTGTGAGTGCATGCATATATTTATTTTTTTGAAGAAAATCAAAACTCCAGCTATTGCCAAGGTGATTGCCAACCCTCTCCATGGCTAGAAAAAAATATTACACAGATACATGATGTCAGTTGATTGGAAATGTTCTTGATATCAAACATCTCCATAGCTTACAATGGGACAGACAAATGCAGCAGTTAAGTTTACAAGGGAACAGAGTCTGCAGGAACTTGTTTTAAAAATGTTAAACTGGATTTTTTTTCCATATTTTAAGCCAGTTTTGATATGAGATTCTTTAGCTGCACAATTAAAACTTCAAGATGCTGCAGAATGCGGATTGTGTTTCACAGAGGTTATGGCAGATCAACCAGATGAAGGTATTGATTAAATGTTAAAAAAGTCATTTTTTAAGCAAGAAACATCTTTATTAAATTATCATATATGACATAGGCAGTCATACATTTATATAAATGAAAAAAACTATATTGACACCATTTTAGTTGCAAACATTATATATGACAAACCATAAATATATAATTTTAGTTACAAACATTATACATCACTTATAGACTATTCAGACATTGTCAGTCAAATATTACATAGCTCATTCATATCCTGTCTTCTTTTAAACCTCATTCCTCCTATGCATGTTTTTTCCCACAATTCCCATTTTGTATGTAATTTGCTCCTACCCTTTTCTAAAGATCTCAGTTCCAGTTTTTTTATCTTTGTTACTATATTCACTACTAGTACAGTTGGTTTAGACGTTGATTTCCATTTTCTAGTAATTGCTTTTTTGGCAGCCACCATAATTAGACCCAGCAAGGCCTTCCTGTGTGTAGGCAGTTCTGATTCTGTACCATAGCTCAAAAAATGATTTCCTTAGTTACACCAATTTGCACATCCAGTATCTCTGACAGAGTAGTCTTTAGGCAATCTTTAAAGTCTGCCAACTCATTACATTCACAGAAAATATGTTCCCAATTGCATCTTTCTTCTCTATCACACCTCTAACATTTGCTGTCTACCTAAAAAAATTCTTTAGACTTTACTTGGGGTATAAAAATTACCTATGTAAACACTTCCAAGCAAATATCTTAAATCTTCTAGACTATGTTGCATATTTGAGAGATATACATATATTCCCCCATTGTTTCTTTGTGAATTGTTTATCCAATCTTTTCTAACTTCCTTTGATTAATTCTTATAGTTATCATTCAATGCCTATTTTGTATGCTCTACTAACTATTCCTTTTTTAACAGCTTCTGTTCTAGATGCTACTAAAATCTCTACCACTGCTTGTCTTTCACATAGGATCCACTATTTATTTCTTTTTGCCTATACTCTGATATCAGTCCTTGAGAGGGAAAGCAATCTCTAGTCTGCAGTCTAAATAAATTCTTGGCCTCTTCTCATGCTGTTAGTTTTCCCCTCTCTAATTATTTGCTCCTAATACCTTGGTTCTTTTGCTAGTTGTCTCCAATAAATTCTTGCTCCCTCATGCTTATTGTCTGTATCCCTAATTGCAGTAATTCCTATCGGCAGACTCTCCTTTCTCCATCCCCATGTTGGCTTAGTTCTCAGAATAATTTCTGCTACTGGGGCCGTGGCCAAGATAGCAAGTGGTTAGCAGCACAGGAAATTTTCTCTGCTTCTCTTATACATTTTTGACAAGACTAAATTCAGTTTCATTAAAAACATTCAAAAAAGCTGAATTATTGTGTCAGAAACTTCTTGAGAAATTCTGGTGGAACAAATAATATATTTATCAAATATTCTGTCAAAACTTCAAGATAAAATATCTACCAAAGGATGATTAATCACTCTAAGGCAGTTTCACAAGAAAATTCAGTGAAGGAAGAGTTTCAGTCTGTTCTTTGTAGTATACAAGACCTATCCTTAGAACTGGATAAACTGGACTCCAAAGTTGACAAAATAAAAGAAGACAATTGAATTAATCAAGGGTAGTTAAACAGAAATTCCAAATGTCTGCTATAGAAGATTCTATCACTGACATAGGCAGTAGACTTACAGAAGGAGAATATAACATTAATTTTATTCTTCAACAAAACAACAAATTTTTGGGAAAAAAATGACTTAAAAACAGGACGGTAAGGAACAACATCTGAATTTATGGAGTCCCTGAGCAGCTAGAAGGCGATAACATGGTAAACTTTTTATCCTCTTGGATTCCTAAAATATTAAACCTTCCTGAAGCCATGTCATGTGCATAAAGAGGGCTCATAAATCTTTGTAGTGATCCCAATCAAAAAGACTTTCAAATCCAAGATCTATAATAGTCAAATTTATTTCTAGTCAAGACAATGATTTAATTTTGAAAACAGCTAGGTCTGCATCACCCATAAAGCTTGGTGATTCTCTTTATTGACTATTCCTCTCTGGTAGTTTTGAAAAGTCTGGGGGCTGGTTTGACTTCTGGGAAATGTATATTTGAAGATGGGAATGTAAAATCTCTATACTGTTTTTTTTATTTACTTAACACAAATTTTACATATAGTGCTACTGATGGTGGGGGATATAGTTAAATTGTGTGCACTGATATGTTTCCAATCTCCTTTTTCTTTCTAAAGATGTTACTAATGTTGTCTAGCTTTTCCTAGCTTGTGTACTGTTAAAAAATGTCTTTGTAGTTAAAATGTGGTTTACAGAACATGATTGTGAGCCTTCTGTACTTAAAGATTTTCTTTTCAGTATATTTCCCACTGTTATTACCTGAGAAGAGTTTGGTTAACATTTTCTGCTTGGCTTAAGCTTCTATGGGTCTTTGCATCACCGCACATCCATCCTGAACAGTTCATGAGAGAGTGCGAAAGGGTTCCATGACCTTTAACCCCTCAGAAACAGGAAGCAAACGGAATACAGGAAACTGAAAGCTAAAACAGACTTTTTAAATGACCTTGCTTTTGAAATGACATTTTTCTTGTGTTAAAGAGAAACTGTAAGTAGTCCAATTTAATGTAATAGTAGTTTTATTAGAATTCTGAACAGCTCATTTTAGTTGGAACTCTTGGAACTTGCTCTTGGAACATTTGCTTAAAAAACTGAAGAAGGGAACAATTTGCATGATGCACAAAGGGTACATATTCAATGTGGGACACATAAAGGAGTTTTCATTAAAGTCTCAAACACAGTACAAAAGTGTATACATAATAGTTTAGTGACAATTAATGTTAAATGTTTATAATATTATTATTGAGTGTCCTATTCCCTCTGCAGCTGGTGTACTAAATACCATAAATGTAATCCTGAAGTTTCTTATGAATATTATACATAGATGAAAGCATTTGTTATACATAGATGAAAGCATTTATCCATATTATGTGATGTTGTAGTACCACTTTATTAGCCAGGATACTCAGGTATGTGTCTTGTACAAGGAAATAATGGAAATAACATAATTTGAATCACATACAGTTTCATTAAGATATGTCACATTTCTGCGAAAATATAGACATCAGCAATGTGCTTTATATTCCAGCTCTGTTAGATAATGATCATGAATGTAAATAGTCAAAATTTATGTGTGCTGTTTTTCACAAACTTCTAGACTGTGTGACAGATTGTTTGCAACCAGTTATGAGGATTTTGTAGTGAATGTGGTGAGATTGTAGGTAAATGTTTATATAAGCAAAATGTTAATATAGGTACTGGTTTATAACCCTAAAAAGTACAATAAGTACAAGCAAACTGTTTGTTATATAATGTTGTGCATATAGGACACGAGTATTATTCTAGTTCAATTACAGGCACATGTACCCTAAAATGACATTATTTACTCTTAACACGGAGTTTCTTAATTCATATCAATATTTCAAGTATTAAGAATAGTATGAGTATTTCTTTAAAATAATAGTTGATACATAAATAAATGTTAGGTGTAAATAAGTGTTAGTTATTTTAATTGAATAGTTATTCAAAGATATTTTATTTGATAGGTCTTATATTTTATAATAAGCTTTTTGTTTAGTTCTTTTGTTTGTTTATTGGTTATATAACCCCTGCTTAAAGAGTGTAAAATATTTATTTAGTAAATTTCAGTTTATATACATAGAATTAGTAGCATCAGTGTGATTAGTAGTAACATGGTGCTACTAAGTGGCTTGTATGAACTTTTGATCAAGCCTGGAATTCTTTATTCCATGTTAGAGGTAATTTTTTTTTTTTATTTTGAATTTTTATTGTGTTTGTGCGTAACAAGTTGTTCATATGGTAGCATAATGCTTAATGCACTGAATCATTTCATAGTACTTTCTAAATCTTATGTTCCAATAGATGCCAGCAATAAGTGCCTTTCATTAAATATTAATGGGTTAAATAATCCATTAAAGAGAAGCAGTTTAAATACGTATTTAACTCTGCATAATAGGGAACAGGAAACTCATTTAGTGACTGAAGATTTAAATGGTTGCTGTTAAAAGATTATTCAGTTTTAGTTGGTTCCCAGTTTGGTTCAAAAAGAAGAGGTATTCTCATTGGAAAAAAAAATAGGTCTACCTAAAATAGTAGATTCTTTTTTTTTTTTTTTTTTTTTTTGAGAATAATGGCGTGTTGGGATTGGTGGTAATACAAACTGATAAAATAATATTACACTCTTATTAATACATATTGTATTCCTGGGATTGGTACTTAAACAGTTAAGAAATATTCAGATATTATAACGCTATACTCTAAAGGAGAAATGATGACAGCTGGTGATTTTAACTGCATTTTATCGGACAAAGACACTACAAATGTTAAACAAATGAGGCTGTCTTGGGTAGCAAAACATTTAAATCATTATATTAATACAGTGAATATTAGCGATATATCAGATTTAAAACTAGCTTGTTCTTTAAAATATTCTCACTATTCTTTTAGATTTGGGACTCAAACCAATATTTATAAAGTTTTGGTATCCAATACATTATACTCCAAAGTAGAAGATGTATTGAAAGCTACATGTCCCTTATCTGATCATAATGCTATTACATTTAACTTAACTTTAAGTTCAAATCGTTTAATTTTTAGCCAAAGACTCTCAGCATACATAACTAAAATAAAATGTATTAATTAATTGTTTTTAAAAGAGATAAATCAATTTATGCAATTCAATAATAATGGTGAGGTCACTGATGTCATACTGTGGGACACGTTAAAAGTTTACTTATATGGTAAAGTTAAGAACTGGCATTTATATAAAAGAAAGGAATTGGGATAAAGACCTAAATGCTCTCCAAGCTGAAATTGATAAAATTAAGCCTTAAACCCAATGATAAAGCTTTAAATTTACAGATGAAAAATCTAAATCAGAAATATCTAGAAATTTTACACCATAGGATTTAAAATTAAATAACAGTCGTATTCAGTAAATCTAAGAGCCTCCATAGAATAGCTATTAGATCAAAAACATGCACAAAATAAATTATATTAAGGAGATTGTGCATAAAAAAGAAATAAAATCCATTAAAATGACTGATATTGAAGATGTATTAAAATGTTTTAGCAGATATTATGAATAAATTAATAAAACAAAATCAAACCTGAGTAACAGCAACTTGATAGATAGTTTTTTAAAGAAAACATGCATAATAAACTAACCAAAAACAGAAAAACAAGATTGATAAGTCTTTCTCCTTTAACGAATTAAAAGAACAAATTAAAAATTTTAAAACCAAACCAAAGTACCAGGAATGGATGGGATAATTCCTGAGTTGAGTACCTCTAATATCCCTCCCTTCTTGGAGATATTCTCTTATTGCACTCATTTTTAAATCAAATAAAGACCCTGCTCTGTGTTCTTCTTATTGACCTATTATCACTCTTAAATGTAGACTACAAGATTTTCATGTCTATATTAGCAAAAAGATTAAATCAAATACTCATTGGTTGGCTAAGTGAAAATCAAACTGGATTTATAATCAGTAGGAAAGTCAAGATAATATAATAAGACTCTTTTCTTTTCTTGATATGGCAAACAAAAATAAAAAAAGAATTATCGATAAAAAGCTTAGATATAAGTAAAGCAATTGACTCTGTGAAGTCACCATACTTGATCACAGTACTTAATGAATATATTTTTTTTATTGATTTCATGAAATTAATTTAAAAAATTTGTGATAATGCAATATCTTTTGTCATCACGTGTCTACATTGGTGAGAAAATCATTTTATGTTGCGCAACCTATAAACAAAGGTATGGCATCTAAGTTCAAAGAAGTCATTGTTCCACTGTACAGTCATCAGACCTTTCATTGAGTACAGTACACCTTTGGTATGTACCTAACCAGGCATATCCAGCAACTGGAAACATCCACAGAGGTTCCTCACTAAAAGAATACAGGGCATAAGTAATATGTCCTGTGCAGACCACCTCAGGGCCCTATCCCTGTATTATGTCTCCTACAGGTGTTTGAGGGGAGATCTATGCCTGGCATACAGGGTATTGTCAGACCCCACTCTGGTGGATCTCCTGCATATCCACAAAAAAAAACAGTGCCGGAATTACCCGTTCTAAAGACTTAAACCTTGCCTGTGATATAAATAGGATCAGCTGGAGAGACAGGTATGTATCACAGTGACTACCCCTTCTATGGAACAGGCTCTCCCTAATCCAATTCAATTACAACTTAGACAATTGAATGGGAAACCGGAAATTCATCCCTGGTTTGGCACATATGTGTCTGAAGCAAACAGGTAACCTGTAAATGGTTCATCTCCCAGGCCCATGCTTACACTTGTCAAAGATATCAGAACTCATCAGAGATTTGGGATGCATGGCTAGGCTTAAAAAGGCCCTTGCAGTCGTTAGCCTAGTAAACACCTATGAACCTATAAAATAGGCTCCTTTATGTCTAGCCCCTTTGATATCTTAAAAGGTGCCAAACAGGGATGCCCCTTATCCTCTTTGTTATTTACAGTTGTTATAGAGCCGTTTGTTAATTATATAAGAGCTAATATAAATATTAAAGGTTTTTAAATAAATGAAGAATTTTCTTCTAAAATTCAACGTTGTACTGATGCCAATCTGCTCACTAGTGGTAATATTGAACTCTCGTTGGATCATATAGTCAGTTCTGTGGATTGTTTTGAAAAGATTTCAGGTCTGAAATTTAATCACAATAAAAAAGTAAAACAAAAACCTTACTTATAAGTAAAGAGATAACCACCAAGTTAAATTCTTACAAAAACTATAGCTTTGACAATTCACAGTTAAAATACGTGGGAATTACTTTTGAGACCAATAAGAAAGAATCGATTTTGGTAAACTTCCATAATCTAATTGACACAATAATTAAATTAATAGATAATTGGAATAAACTATTTTTCACATTTGAGGATAGAATTATGTTGATCAAAATGATAATTTTACCAAAAAATCTTATTCCTTAGTCAGTCATTAATTCTAGCCTTTCTAAAAAAGTAAAAAAAAAGAAAACTCTATTCTACTAAAGTTTTATAGTATCCCAAAAAAGCAAGACTCTCCTTAGACTGGCGCACCAAAAGTTGGGAGGAGGGAAGTATATTGGATTCCCTAATATACACTTATATACTAAGTATATAATTATTAAAGTAATACTCATGTGGCTTGACTCCTTGTATGTTTCTTTTTGGAAATCAGTACATGGACTTTTGCATAATATAATACATAAGAATAAATCTGTAATAGAATCTTATACAAATTTGGAGATCAAGTACCTTTTGGGGGGTTTTAAAAGACTATATATTAAATGAAAGACATAAATTTACTCTCTTCTCCTTCATAAGTCAAGTTCTAATAATTTGTAAGAGATTTATGAATTTTAATTATCTACTTAAAGAACTTCTAATATTATTTCCTATAACTTTCAAAAATGGATGCTTCGTATTCTTTAATGCAAGGAAAAAGTTTGATTTAAAGAACAATAATTTAATTTATTGGCATCAATTTCTGAATAAGAGTAAAGAGCACTCAGCTAATTATCTGATAGCTAGATACAGTCTAGAAAATAGTAGTAGGCTGGATATACAAATATGTAAAGAATGTATTCAAGACAAAATTAAAATATCTTCAGACACTCAAACTAAATCTATTCTATAAATTCTAGACTTCTTTCCTAATATAAATAATAATCCATCTAAAGGTAAGTCAATACCTATTGATCATATATAAGATTATTAGAATTTAATTTGTTTCCCCTGAATTATCATTTTGGAATTACTCAATCCCAGATGTTATTCCAGTATTGTAAATAGCTCTTCTGTGGTCTGTCCTAGCTGTCACTAGGAACGTTATAACTAAAAACTGAAAATGCAAAACTATTCTCTATTTTACTAGGGAATTTATTGGTCTAGCTAAATCGGTTTATAAAAATGAATTATCAACTATAAAAGTGAAAACTAGAAATGTAACAACAATACGCATCCTGGCTGAAACTTTAATGATCTATTAGAAAAGTACTAATGGTTTTGTGTATTTAATATTCTTGTCATGGACTTTTGCATATAGTTTTGTTTTACCTTATTACAAATTGCTGAAATATTGTTGGATTATGTAAAATCAAATAAACTTAAAAAAAGAATACTTTCTGGTACTTTGTGAATGTAATGTTCTGTATGGTTATTGTTATTCATTTATTCTCCTTAAAAGATTTGCATCCAAAATCTTAGTCTCTCCTTATTTCTTGAGCTTCCCCATTTCATCATCATCCCTTTCCTCTTTGAGCTATTGGTTTTTGCTTGTGCTGTGTATAGCAACCTTAACTGTGTAGTTCTGAAATACCCCTGTAAATCGGGTAGTTCCAAACCACCTTTTTCTATTGAAAGAATCAGCTTATCTCACTTGACTCTTGCCGTCTTCCCCTCCCAGGTAAAATCCTTCAGTTCTTTATTAATTGCTATCCACAAATTCTCCTCTGGTTGATAAAAGTATGCCTGAGGTATGCATACCTGAGCTGTGTATAAAATAAGAGACTAAAATAATTTTAACTGCTTATGTCTTAACTATCCATATCCATATAACAGAGATTCCAATTTCTCAGTTTTTGTATTTTATTTTGTTTAGTCTCTTCACACATATCCTAGGTACCACACCAGAATCCATTTCAAGCCATACAAGTACTTCATTTTATCGTGTCCCCATAAATATGGATATTGCTGAACCCTTTGTATGTGGGTACATAATTTATAGCTATTGCCTTTGTTTTAGCTTCATTAATTTTGTATCCTGAAAAGATGTGAAACTGCCTTAAAATGTTCGACAACACTGAAATGGTCCTTTCAATTTTTTTAAGATATAAAATATATCATCTACAAATAGAACCAACTTTTCTTGACTACCATACCAGTTATATCCTTGAATTTCTGAATCCCTTGTTTTCTTTGTCAATGGTTCTAAATATAATTCAGATAACAAAGGGGAAAATGACACCCTTACCTGGTCTCTCTGCTCAAACAAAAATTATCAGAGAGGAACCCATCCACTTTAATTTTCACGTCTAATCCCTCATATGTCCTCCTAATTAGCCTTATAATTTTATCAGGGGAATGCAAATGCTTCCATTGCCTTGCTCATAAACTCCCAGCTTACTCTGTCAAATGCTTTCTCTGTATCAAGACCCACCAACAACAGTGGTATTTTCTTACATTCTGCTTCCCTCTGGATCATCATTTTTCTGTTAATGTCGAATTTCTGCCTCCCCTCCACAAAACCACATTGATCCATATCTATCAATTTTGAAATCACCTTTGCCATTCTTTTAGCCATTACAGAAAACACTTTATAATCATGATTTACTATTGAAATGGACCTATATAAAGCTAGAGCTAATGGATCTTTACTCTCTTTAGGTATTACAGCTACTACTGCTTTCTTCCAGGATGTTGGTACTTGTCCCCCCTCTTAAAATACTGTTAAAAAACCTTCGAGATCTTTATCACTTTTTCCTTCCTAGCTTCCAAACTTCCACAAGAATACCATCTATTCCTGTGGACTTTCCTGTGGATTTTTATACATCACTATTTTTATTTAATCTCCTCCTATCCTAACTGCTAGTAACTGAGCCTCATCTACATCTAGCCTTGGCATATTTAATTCTTTCATAAATATTCCATTTGTACCTTTTCTTGATTTCCATATTTCTTGGCTTTATATAGACTTTTATAAAATTTCTGAAATCTTGCTGTTAGTTCTACAGGATCTCTTGTTATAGGCTCCCTAAGCTTGGTGACAGCCTTTTATACTTTCTCTTGCCTGAGTCATTGTGCTAAAAGATTTTGTGCTCTGGAGTTATTACCTAAAAACAGTTGCTTAACAGTAATCTTTCTAAAGTCTTGCATATTATCGAGGTAATCCCTTATTTTCTGTTTAGCATTCTGCAGTTGTTCCTCTTCTTATTCTGTGAGAATCCCCCTATTCTGCAATACTTTAACATTTGTCAGTCCCTCTAATTTATTCATCTTATTTCTTAACCGTCTCTCTTTTATTTCCACCCTATTCTTAAACTCCTCTTTAATTTTATCCCACTGCCTAGCTATATTTTCAGAAGAAATTTCTACTTTCTCTAATAACTCCCAAATAATTTCCACTGCCCATTCTTTAAATTCCTCTCTTTTCAACAGATGGGTGGGAAAGTGCAAGTGTCTCATTTTTATTTCATTACCCTGCATCTTTATTTTAATTATTGTTGGCGCATGATCTAAAATAGTTATTGGATGCATATCAAAACTTTCAATTAAATGCACATGTTACTGTGAAATGTAAGTTCTGTCTAGCCTAGCCCAGTTTTTGTATCTTGGAGAATAATATATAAATTCATTCTGAACTCCTACTACTGAATTCACATTTTCTGTGCCAAATATTTTCAGAAATTTCTTCAAAAAATCTACCCTCCTTTGTTATATTTTCCCTTCTGGGCCTACCAGACACGTTTTCACTGCTGCAGATCAAAATTCAATCCCCACCTCTAAGTAATATTCCCTGCTGAAAGCTGATTATTTATCCCAGAATTT
Organism: Protopterus annectens; assembly: GCF_019279795.1. Classification (NCBI taxonomy): domain Eukaryota; kingdom Metazoa; phylum Chordata; order Ceratodontiformes; family Protopteridae; genus Protopterus; species Protopterus annectens. Next base: position 653,322,246 of record NC_056729.1, on the reverse strand, counting down.
TCTTAAGCTCCATTATAGCAGTTTTGGGTGGAATATAAATACATGTCATTATTATCCTCCTCCCTTGTCATTAGCCCCTTAGTACCACAAATCTACCATTATTATCTTTTTTATCTTCTGTCACTATTGAATCTCCTCTTGCAGTTAATATAAGTACTCCTCTTTTCCTGTGTCCCAGGTATTCCACTGAATAACCATCTTGAAAACATTTCTTTATCAAATTCATATTTAGTTCTTTCCAAATGTATCTCCTGTAGCATAGCTATACATTTTTAATATAGTTCATTAGTCTTTCTTTATATATATATATATATATATATATATATATCTGTGAGACTATTTACATTTAAAGATAATATAGAAGAAAGCGCCATTATGTTAAATAATTAATATTCCCACTTTTTATAAATAACAGCTTTTTTGTTAAATGTCTAATTCCAGCTTTTGTATTACATGCATACACTAATGTTTGGAAGGTTGACCTTTTATACAGTTGTTTCTTGTCATCTCCTTTTGAGCCTGTGTCATATCTTACAAAACTTTTTGTTTACAAATACACCCCCAGTACATCCCTAAAACTATTAATGTAATACTACCAAAACTATATACATCTTCAAATATTAAAGTTTTGCCCTCCTAATAGGAGCAGTTGTCCCAAACTGACAGTCACATTGACAGACTTGAGTTAACCTGAACAGAAGGTTATCCATGCTAAGATGCATGGTACAGCCTGTGCTTCTACTAAGTGCTGTTTGGTTTTGTCCTATCTTTATTGCTCTCCCAAATTGGGAAAACACTCGAATACTTTCAGGAAACATTACCTTCTAGCCATTGAAAGAAGTAATCTGTTTTTATTGCTGCTTATCAGATTGTCTCCATGGAGACATGAGAACCAGATACAGAGTTGTTTCTACAAACGTTTATGTATTTGCTAGGGGAAAGTTTATTATATTCAGTGTTCTTTTTCTATTTATTTGCTTTTTCTTAAAGTTTGCTACTAAATGAAATCAAGGGTCTTAATCCAGTCATTGCCCTATGCAAGAAGAAGCACATACATTTTTCTTGCATCATGCGCTTTTGACCAGACATTTCTTTTTTTTTTTTTTTTTTACATTGCATTGCCTACATTTCTTAAAGGTAAACAAAGAGAAAGAGAGAAGAAGAAATAAAAAAAAAAAATAGGGGCACCTATTTACTTTATTATCCCCATTTACACTTGAAAATAATAGAGAAAACTTTACTTTAGCATGCAGATTTTATCATGCATTATAAAAATATGACTGTTAAGAACATAAATTTGCTTTACTTACAGTTAACTCTCTCCATCCTCTTCCCCTCTCTTAAGTGTTCTTCCACAGGGCACAGGAAAATAACTTTTTTGGGTGGCATAAGCCAGGGAACCTTGTTGCTAGGCTTACTTAGGCCCTTGGGCTGATAGCCTAGTACCTACCTATGAACCTATAAACATTAATGACATGAAAGAGGGCATATGCTTTAGAGTCCAATACAAGTTTAACACAGACAAAAAGTCTAATATTTCCAGGTTTCTTGTTCTGTCATGTTTCACAAATATAATTAATGCTTTGCAATCTCACATGTATTTGTCAATTTCCGAGTTCCTGGTTTTATTTCTGTTTATATCCATCTCCCAAATCCAGTATTTGCTTTATTTCCAACATACTTTTGGTTCTTCTAGTCAACTCTTGTGCTTTTTACTGTCTCTCAAGCTTTTCCATTAAAGCATTGGAAAATATTTCAGTGGCACAGTCTCTCTGTGTTCTTTATTACCAGAAGATCAAGAAGCAGAATCTCCTTTGTTTCACTGTTCACTTTTTGTGGACAGACTTTGGTATTTCCTCCTTAGCATTTTCTGCATCAAAAAATGATTTTGTCCCTCCAGGAAAGAATATTCTAAAGATAGCTGAGTGCAGCAGTTTAAATCTCATGCCTGCTTCTCAACATTCTCTGATTAGTGGAATAAATTTACTCCCCTTCTGCCTGGTATACAGTGAGTAATCATTTTCCACAAATGCTCTACTGTCTCCCACTTTTAGTATTTTGTTCTTCGGCCACAGTGTTGTCAGAATCAATTGTTTCTACTGGTGGGATTGCATTTTTACTGTTAAAGGGTTAGGTTGCTTTCTCATGGCCAGGTTTAGAGCATACACAAGATGTGCCCTTTCAGTTAACAACTCCTGTTGTGGAATAGCAGTCCAGTTGCTTATTTGTGCTTTCATAAAATCAATACAGTCTGTTCCTTCCAGCTTCTCTGGTACAGCAGAAAATCTGAAGTTTTCCATATGTGCTCTGTTCTCTAATTCTTCTGTAGCAGTCCCATATTTAGCCAGCATTTTCTTCATTTCATCCTCTGATTTTTTTTTTAGTTTTATCACCTCATCTGAATATTTGTTTAAAGCTTCTTCCATTTTTTCCAGCCTTTGTTATACGAGTTGATATACTTCACCAGTATTTTATTTATTTTAATCAGCTCTGAGTACATTTTACTTATTTTTTCCTCTAGGTTACTGGAAGTCATGTCTTGCATCAAAGCTGGAGCTTACACTGTATTTTGCTTAACAGCTGCAGAGTTCTTCCCAGTCAGTGTTTTTCTCCTTGCCTTTTGTGATAGATTTTCTTTCAGGTTCTCTAAATTTCTATTTTGCTGACATCCAGGCAGTGCACTTACTGGACAGTTAATGAAATTTACCCAAAACTGCAAGTTTACTGGCTGTCTCTTCTGAGTTTCTGTTTTCACACTGGAAGAGCTGAAATTAAGCTGCTACTCAATGTGCAGCCATCTTGGAAGTCGAAAATTTTCATTTTTCATTAAAAATTCAAATGGTGGGGGGTATTTTTGTTATCAAATTACAGATTCACAATCATAGGATTTAGTGAGTATGATTTTGCATTAAAAGAGAAGTAAATGAAGTATTAGAAGACCGCATATAGGGAGTTGTCAACGTACTGTGAAAAACAAATCTGTTTAGCTTGGGCTGTAGGTGCCATTCCTGAAGTGCAGAATACATGCTATAGGTGCAAATGAGACAACAATAACTAATTATTAGATGAGCAGTGTGCCCTTTCCTCCATAGTAGAAGGATCCTGTCTGTGGAGGACTTTGGTGAACACTTTGGCAACCCCCACCATATTTGGCCTTTTGTGTCAAAATTAGAGCTCCCTCCACAGTTATTTTCCCTGCCACAGCTGTTGATTTTTTGTCATGCTTTGTGCTGTACTCTTTATACAAAACTTATTTCTGCCCTGCTTTTTACTTGCCATAACTTATAATGTTTTCCACACACAGTGTAATAGCACATGTAGCTTGTCATAATTAGAGTTTGTCTTATATTTGTTGGTCTGGCCATGCATCATTCATTTTACATTGATTAAAATCACTGAAAAAAAATGGTAAGCTCAGCTGTTTTTGGTGCTCATGTTACTTGCTGTGCTTGTTGCTCTGTATGGTAGATGATCCCTGAGAAATGCATGATCCTAATCTGGTTCATGTGCTTATGCTGCCAGCTGTGGTCCATGTTATTTGTAGTTGATGATCCCTAAGACATATATGGTCCTACCCTAATTCCTGGAACCACGTTACCTGCTATCCTCCTTACTGTGTGCAATGGATGAACCTTAAGGCATGAATGGTGGTCCCTGTATTTGTGTTACCTGTTCCTTGCTATATGTGGTGGATGATCCCTAAGACATGCATGGTCCTGCCCTGATTCGTGTTCCTTTCCACGTTTTTAAGAATGTCTGCAAACATTTTAGTCCTTACTGCCTTTCCTGTCAGATGTTTCTCTCAAATACTAATTGCACTAAATGCATGTTTTTTTTTTTGTTTTGTTTTTTTTTTGGCAGGAGCTGTACAGTCAGTCATATGATGAAATTGGGGTGATGTTTGCTTCCATACCTAACTTCTCAGACTTCTACACAGAAGAAAGCATCAATAATGGTGGTATCGAGTGTCTGCGGTTTCTAAATGAAATAATTTCTGACTTTGATGCGGTAAGTAAGGTGATAGACTATGCTTTACATCTTTCCCTTTTCATAACTGAACAATCTTTGTGACACTTTTTTTGTTTCACTAATAGCCATATTGTCAGACAGTTTACTTTTTTCTGTTAAAGTGTTTAGCCAAGCTGTATGCAGATTTTGAATATCTCTCAAAACCATAATGGCTTAAAGTGCCCAGAAGATGCATGTAAATGTCTAAATAATCTGCACATAGATCTGTGTACATTCTGTTCAGGAATGATCGGGCATCTAAAATAAATGTTTGAGGCTATAATGATCAATAGTTTATCATGGGAGATACATTTCAAAACTGAACAGGAGGAAGTATTTGGAGGGCTGTATTCATTTTTTAAACTTGAGGTTGTACTTTTCTTTCTTGAAATTGATGCATATTGCCTGTAGATTAAAATTGTCTTTTTTTCCTTAAATGAGGATTAGGAAAAATTGTTCATGCTGCCCCCTTTTGACCAACAGTGCTGTCCTTAAATTAATGAGTTACTAGGAATAAACATGTAGTGCAATCTGCGGGTCTATATTATATTGTCGACAGCTGAAAATGTTGGCTCTGAATTGTTCAACACGAAAATGTCGAACTACAAGATTAGCGAACGGCCAAATCACCGATTTCTTAAGAAATTGGTTGGCCGTTCTCTTACACCTGCCCTTTCCGTGACTGTAGTGCAGTCTCAAAGTTAGAATGGGGGGTGTGGGGGCAAAGCACCCCACTTAAATATATTTGTTTTTGTGTGGCGTTGGTGATTGGCCAACCGATTTCTTTCCGTTGGAAAGAAATTGGTGATTTGGCCATTCGCTAATCTTGTAGTTCAACATTTTCGTGTCGAACAATTCAGAGTCAACATTTTCAGCTGTCGACAGTATAATATAGACCTGAATCTGCAATATACCAGTTTTGCCGTTTATTTAATATCAGAGTATTCTAAGACTTACAACATATACATTTTTTTAATATTTGCTGCTCCTTTTGGATTCTGCCTGGAGATGATTACATAATTGATTGCTGGTTTGTGCATCCTTTTCATGTATTTAGTTGTCTTTTTCTCATAGTTACTTCACTGTGATTAGCTAATTGACTAATGCATTTACTGAGGCTATCGCTATTCCACATATGTGTCTGATGATATCTTTCTTCATGGTTGTAGCTTTTGGATGAAGCCCAGTTCCGATGCATTACCAAAATTAAAACTATTGGAAGTACATATATGGCTGCTTCTGGAGTTACACCTGATGCTAATATGAATGGGTACAACATCAAGGTAAAACATAACAGTTATACATTTTGCAATGTTTTGAATATTGTTTATGTTAATGCATATATCTGCATGCAAAAATACAGGATTGCAGTCTTTCCTGCTCAAAAGGGATGGGAGACTGTGAATTAATTTCTGAGAAATAGTACCCTGTACAAAGTGAGCATTGGCATTTACAGACACAGTACATACTGGAATATATTGGAAGTTCTCCTTCCAGGAACATGCCACCAAATGGGTTTCTGTTTAGACAAGCATGACATGAAGTTCACATGTTGCACTGATTTGCAATGCAACCAAGGTCAGAAAAGATGGATTATTTATCGGTTAATGGAGAAGGACTGCTTGAAAATGTACTGACTCCACTCGCAGTCCTGTTAAATTATTTGTTGTACCAAAACTAAGGGAAACGGATACCTGCTAAACTCCCTGCCCAACTCAACCCGCCCCCACTGAAAGACTTGCAATGGAGAGGAACTGCTTGCAAATGTACTGACTCCACTCACAGTCCTGTTAAATTATTTGCTGTACCAAAACACCTAAAACTAAGGGAAAACGATACCTGCTAAACTCCCTGCCCAACTCAACCCGCCCCCACTGAAAGACTTGCAACGGAGAGGGACTACCTGCAAATGTACTTACTCCACTCGCAGTCCTGTTGTTATTTTCTGTACCAAAACACCTAAAACTAAGAGAAAAGGTTAATATTCTTTTGTACTTTAACCTAAGTGTTGTAGTGCACCGCTCGGGAGACCCATAGCACTGGCGAAATATTATTAGACTCCCATAGCCTTACTTGGTGAAATTTAAACTGTATGTTAAAAGACACTCATTTCTGTAAGTGTTTTTGAGTTGTTTGGTGGGCCGGCATAGCCATACTGGTGAAATTGTAACTGTCTGTTAAAAGACAGATGCTTTTTACTAGATTTTTGAGCTGTTGGGTGGGCAACAGAAGCTGTCTGCTTAATCGCAAAGCTTCTGCTAGGACTTGGAACTTTGTGTGGGATAACTCAGGAGCTGCTTAAAACAAAACTCAAAGGTTTCTATTAAACTCTCAGCTTTTTAGGAGGGGAAACTCAAACAAACAGGGCTAATGGTGCCTAACAGTGGGAATAGGGAAGCATGGTCTGGCTGCATCACCAATCCTAACCCACACCAGGAAAACAGACCTAGACAAGCTAGAATCATGTTACAATAAGACTGCAAAATTTGCCAATAACTCTACTTTTAGAAGCCATCACTGCCTTACCCAAAAGGAGTTACAGTGGTTAGAACTCCCTCAGTTAATTAGTTACCACCAACTAGTGCTCACCTTCAACATCCTAAAGAATCCCCACAAGACTCCAGCCCTAAATCAACTAATAAACCAATATTAGCAAATTGTCCTCTACGCTCATCCAGCAAAAAAAACCTTCTCTGTATATCCAAAGCCAACAATACTTTTCTCTCATGCTACAGCTAGAAAGTGGAATAACCTCCCCCAGAATATCTCTCCAACACCATCTATCTGAATGTTCAAAAAGTCACTTAAGTCACACCTCCTGCCTTCCTGGCTCTGTCCTTGCATCAGATAAATGCTTTTCTGCTCTCCTCCAATTCTTCATAATTTCCTCTCTTCTCTGCCTACTGTCTCTATAATACAGTCCTAAAAACTCTACAAATACTGCCATACAGGGCCTACTATGTGTAAATTAAGCTTGCTTGGAACAAACCATCGTAAATTTATTATGTCTTCTGTGATGTCTCTTTTGATTGTATCATTTAATGTGGATTATTTTCTCCCAAATACTGCCATCCAGGGCCTACTATGTGTAAATTAAGCTTGCTTGGAACAAGCCATTGTAAATTTATTACTGCTTGTATGACACATCTTTATTGTATAATTACCACTGCACATAATGTTTGATGTGAACCTCTTTCCAGTCGGACTTTCCCGGTAAACAAATGTAAAATAAAAAATAAATAAAATAAAATAAAAATCAATTCAGATTTTATTGCCCAGAATTTCCATAAGGTCATGTGTTAAGTAGGTGGTTGTCTCTCTCATTTAATCAGAGTTCACTGTCTGCAGATGGCTGCCCTGTGGTGTTGTACAAGACTTGCATGTGGAGTAGCAGCTAGCCATGCAGACCTCCATTTTCCAATATCCCACTTATCCTTTGACAGGGTCACAGGGATACTGGAGCCTAACTCAGCAGCCAGTGGGTGCAAAGCATTGAAACCCATTTTGACAGGGGGCTGGCATATCTCAAAACACACAGTTTGGAGACAGCTAGTTCACCTACTGCATGCGTTTGGGAGTTGAGAAGAAACTGAAGCAGCTGGAGAGAACATATGTGGGCATATAGGCAACATGTAGACTCCACACAGAAGGCACCCCAGTCAAGAATCAAACCGCAGAACCTCTTGCTGTGATGTGGGAGTATTACCTTTCATTCTGCTGCGCCATCTAGTAAACGAAAATGTGAATGTAGTGGTTGAAGTTTGCAACTTTCTTCCTTATAAAGTATCTAAAAACAAGTCATTTAGACTCTTTTTTTTTTTTGCCGTATTCTGTTATGCCTCCAGTTTATAAAATTACAGAACAGACCTGAAGTTTTTGGTAGATCATATTTAGTTGTATTTATCACTTTTGATGTCTTTGCTATATTTGGAGGCAAGTCAGCTGTTTTTAGGACACTAAGTAAGTCTTTGAAGAACCCTATAAGACCCAAAGCAAATTTCTTAATGTTCTTTTCTTTTCTTTCTCAAGTAAGTCACTTTGTCTATCTGTACAAAACTGAGCAAATGGTTTCATGATTGTGACCCACAGAAAGTCACCTGAAACCATTTGTTAATCCACTTGTATACATACATTTTGAATTCTCTGTGTTACTGATGGCAGCCGCAATGTCCCTCTATTCTCAAAGATTGTGAAGACAGAGTTCTGCATGTTTCTTTTTCTTTCTTTCTTTCTCTCTCCCCATCTAACTAATAATTTTGCTAAGATCTAGATCACCATGGTAGTTAATTTTTTACCTTTGTGTCCAGAAAAAAAAAAGGTTCTAGGACAACCACTTCATGGCAAATAAAACTAATAGTCTTATACAATATGGAGATTAGGGCCTTCCTGTGCATTCCTTAAAAATAGCCCACAGGTTCCACATCTTGTAGTGTCAAGACCAAGATGTTGTATTTCTTGAACAAGCTATGAAGTGGGATGAAAAGCTAAGTCCCATTTTAACTAAATTTTTCAGAAGTATTTTTGGAAGTAGTTTGGACTCTATAAGAAGTGTTCTAAGGAAATATCTTACCTTGATATGTTATGGTATGTTGCAGTCTGGTAGTAAGCTATATTTCTCTATGGTGGGGTATCCTTGCTGTATTCCATCTCTATCCATACAAAATACTGTTGGAAAATAAATGTGAATCATTAGAATGTAATAGACTGGACAAGCTTTGCCTTTAACTTTTCTGCTTAGCAAATGAGAAGAGCTGTTGCTTTCTTGCATTGAGCTCCACATTCTCTGCGTATGCTATCTTGCCATCCTGTACCCAACACTATGCCCATTTCTTCATTATTACTGTACTCAAGGAGAGTCAGTATGGCTAGTGGGAAAACCTGCTTCTAATGTTCTTGGTAAACTGGTTCCAACCCTTGTTATTTTTATTGTTATTACTAATACAATTTTTCCCTTGCAGTTATTTTACAGCTTGTTACACATAATTTATTTATTTATTTATTTTATTTTATTTTATTTTACATTTGTTAACCGGGAGAGTCCGACTGGATACATGTCCATTTTCAGCGGAGGCCCGGGGAGAAAAGCTCCAAGTACATAACAGACATATGAACATTGTTAATGCAAAAAAAGGAAGATAGTTGAGTTTTAAATACAATATAAAGATACATCACATCTTGGGAAAAAAAAAAACAGCAGCAGCATATAAAAAAACATAGGTCAGTTACAAAGGCGAGGCGCCTTGTTAAAAAGCGGTTAAGGATAGTGAGGTAAGAGAAGGGTAAATGATAGTGGTTAATCAGGTTTGGAACAGGGACATTGCCAGAGAGTATTGAGATGGGGTTTAAGCTTTTTTTTGAATTGTAGGAGTGAGGGTTCTGAGGTGAGCATGGTCGGTAGGGAGTTCCACATTTTACCTACAAAGTTTGAGAATAGAGAATCCCCAGCAGAATTATTGGCTTTGGTAGTTTGAGCTAAGATCTTATTGGAGGAGCGTAAAGATTGCAGGTTAATATAAGGGTGAATGATGTTTTTCAGAGCTGGTGTTTTCTCTGGGTGATACAGTATCTGGTGAGCCGTTTTGAGTTGGTTGAAATGGAGTTGGCTGGAAAACTCTAACCACCCTAGTTGCTTCAAGTTAGTGCAGTGGTGCGTTCTAAAGGTGGAATTTGTGGCAAATCTAGCTATGTGATTGTAACAAGAAGTAAGTTTGTTAAGGGTTGTCTTGTTTAGGTTTGTAAAGAGGGGGGAGGCATAGAAAAGAGTTGATAGTAGGTGTGTGCTGGGAATTGTAATTTTAGCGTGAGGAGTGAGAAAGTGTTTTACTTTATAGAGAGAGACAAGCTTTTTATTGATGGTTTTGATGGTAAGATTGAAATGGGTGTCAAATTTAAGGGAGTTATCAATGGTAACACCTAATAGCTTAGTGTGAGCTTCTGGTGATATAGTGATTCCATTGGAGGATGTAATAGAGAAGGTGGGGGGAAGAGTCTTGTTAGTGGGTGAGAAAGTAAGTAGTTTTGTTTTGTTGGGGTTGAGAACTAGTTGTCGACTTGAGAACCATTTTTCTATTAGGTTGAAGGTGTCTTGGGTTGAAGCAGTGAGGTCTGTCAGGTTGGAGGCAGTGCTGATGATAGTCGAATCATCTGCATATTGAATGCATGTGGCATGGGGAGTGATTGTGGGCAGGTCATTAACAAAGATGGTGAAAAGAAGAGGGCCAAGAATAGATCCTTGGGGAACTCCAAGTGTAACAGGTAGGCATGTAGATAATTTGTCCTGCCATAGAACAGCCTGTTGCCTATTGGACAGGTAGGATCGGAACCATTTCAGCGTGGAATTGCTGAGTGATAGTTTTTTTAATGTATGGAGGAGTTGAATGTGGTTCACCATATCAAAGGCCTTGGAGAGGTCTAAGAAAAGAGCAGATGATAGTTTATTATTGTTTCTGAAGTTATTGATGGTATTAGAAAAGGATAGTAGGGCTGATGTGGTACTGTGATTTGGCCTGAAGCCATGTTGGGAGTTAGCTAGAATTTTATTTTTGGTGAGGTGTTCCATCAGTTGTTTGTGGACACACTTTTCCATAATTTTGGCCAGGGTGAGAGTATAGCTATAGGTCTGTAGTTGGTTAGCTCTAGTGAGCTACCACCTTTATGGAGAGGAATAATGTGGGACATTTTCCATATGGAGGGATGAAGGCTTCTGACAAGGTACGGTTTATGATTATGGAGACGGATAGGAAATGGCCTCAGCTGCTTTTGCAGAAACTCAGCTGGGAGAAGGTCAGCTGCTAGCTTAGTGGGTTTTAGTTTTTAAGAAGAGATGTTATAAAGAATATGGGTACTGGATCGAAGGTAAATAGATGATCTGATGTAGTTGTAGTATTCTGCTGGCATGGGTAGTGGAGTGGGCTGGTTGTTTGTTTGAATTGTGTGGCCAGGGATTGTATAGTTTCTGTGAAGAAACTATTGAATGTGTTAGCAATGTTTACAGGGCACTGTTGTTTGCAAGTTGTTGGAGTGGGGGTGGTTGCCTGGCCTGGGTGCAGGAGCTTGTTTAAGCCTGCCCAGAATTTTTGTGGATTATTAAGGTGTCTGTGTTGGAGGTGGAGGAAGAAGTTTTTTTTATCATTTAAGATCATTCTTTTAGTTTCATTTCTAAGTTGCCGGAAGGTTTGGTGGGAGTGTGGGTCTTTAGAGGTACGCCATGTGACCCACATCTTGTTTCTAGATAGGATTTTGGATTTTGTTTCCTTAGAGAGCCATGGTGCGGTTTTGGTTTTAGTTCTAATGGACCGTATTGGAGCATGGGAATCTAGAATCTTGAGGAAGGTGGTGTTGAAGTAGATAACTGCCTCTTCAAGAGGAAGAGACTTGAGTATTGTCCAGTTGTGGGCTTTAAGTTCAGTTTGAAAAATGGAGGCGTTGAATTTATTATTGTTCCTGATTTTTTATGGTTGTAAGAAGAGGGGTGATTTTCTTGAATTTGATAACATAGGTGAGTAAGTGATCACTCATGTCCTCTGGGTGAGTACCTGCTGAGTACTGGTCAGGATCTTTATTAGTAAGGATCCAGTCCAGGATGCTGTCTTTGTTTTGGGGTTTACCTAGTCTGGTATGAGTGGATATGAGCTGAGAAAAGCCATGTAGATTTATGCTGCTAGATGGGGAGCTAGATGAGAAGGAATTCCAATCGATGTTGAAGTCACCTAACACTATGGATTCCTGGGGGTGAGTTTGAGTTAACCAGTGGAGAAAGTCCTCTAAGGTTTTGTTATTATTGTTGCCTGGGGGGATGTAAATACATGCTATATTTATGCTTTTATGTTTGTTTGGTTGAAGTTTTACAAGTAGAATTTCGGCATTGTTTGTTAGGAGGGGTTGTGGAGAGGCAAGGGAGATTTGTAATGTATTTTTGTAGAGTATGGCTACACCACCACCTTTACGAGTTATTCAGTCTGCTCTTAGTATATTATACCCTGGTGGGATTATCTGTGTGTCTTTCGTACTTGGTTTAAGCCAGGTTTCTGTGAGACATAGTAGGTCTGGGGAACAAGTAGCTAAAAGGGCATGTAGGTTGTGAATCTTATTGTTTACACTTCTGATGTTTAGATGACAGGTCAGAAGAGAGTTAAAGGGTCTAGAGTTTAGATTGAGAAGTGGAGGGGAGGATAGGGTGGAATTACAATTGAGTGGAGGGAAAGGGCCAGGGTTGGGGTGGATATCACCATCTGTGGCTAGTCTGTGATTCAGAGTGGTAATGAATTTGAGGGCTTTGAGTAGAAGTTTGTAGTAATGTTTATCATTTGGCCTAATATTGGTAGGTTTGATAATTACATAGCGTTCGAAGTTCTAACAAGGTGGGTGAGTAGGGAGTTGAGTCATGGCCTCTGTTGTTAATTATGGGTGAGGGGTTGGTTTGGTAGCCTGGGTGGTGGAAGCCTATGTAAGACCAGGTTTCATATAGGGTAGCTAGGTAAGGGACAAGTAGGAGGGGAAAAAGAGTTAGTATGATAAGCTTCCTGGGTGGTGTCATATTCCGTTTGATCTTAGAGGGCGGTAGTGAGGTACAGGAAGTTAGTGGACAGTAGGGGGAGTGGTTTGAGGTTATAAAAGTACGAGTACTGGGGGCGGGTGGGAATAGGGGGCAGGGCGGGGAGCGGAGCGAACACGAGCGAAGCGAGTGCTCACGGAGCGGGGTTTACACTAAGCCACTAGAGCCCAGGTTTCAAGATGTAACTCCTGAATAATTAACTTGCAGGTGAGTAATCTCATCTAAACAAACACCAGGTTCAATGCCTATGCTTTGGGAGCTTGTTTTTACAATTTTATAGCAGTTTGCCTTAGTTTTAGAGTGTGTTCTGTAGTTTAAGTGGAGTATATGCAAACAAGCTTGGATTTTTTGTTTGGGTAAGCCTAGGGAGATTTGTGCTAGTGCTGAGGACCCTTAAATAATACTTTACTTTAAAGTCTATACTAAAATGACCAGATAATGACCTGTTTTGTTTTTACAGGTTGTGGGCAAAAGTAGAGTAGTCGCTCGAAAAGGGCGAAGTTCTTTTCTGCCTTACGCTGTGCAGGGGAAGACCTGGGAGGGATAGAGAGAGATCTTGATTTCAGAGGCAGTCAGAAGCAGCTGTGTAGCTTAAACAACATTAGACTACCCGAGGAAACCCCTAAACTATGTTAGTAAAATCTTCACATATCTTTACATATAGCATAAATCATTATAACACATTAGCATTTTACTGCAACAGTGCCTTATGACTGATAATTGTATTTTTCTTACCTCTCTGGTCTATCTGTAGTCTGCTGTACATTAGATGCTTTTATGGACAATGTACTGTAATGTGCAACCCTTCAATTTGTATTTGTTTTCCTTCAGCACTACATTATTTATACACCAAAGGTGTTTAAAAGTACTCAAGGGCTCCTGTTTCATTCTCGTATTATGGTGTTGAAAAGTTAATGTTTTGCTTAATTTAGGTGGTGGTGCTGCGGTAGCGTTGTCGCCTCACAGTCAGACGCAGTCCGGTTCGATTCTCAGCTAGAGTGTCTTCTGCGTGGAGACATGCGTGAATGGGCGTACCTTCATTGAAGGTTGTGTGTCAGGGCTGGTAACTCGGCACATAAAAATCAACTACCAATCATTAGCGGACCAGATTTCCGCTGTGGCGACCCCTAACCAGGAAAAGCCGAAAGACACAACAAGTATTTTGTCTGTCTGTGTTGGGATGTACTGCATTATATGTTGCTCTACACACTAAAAATATGTTAGAAAGTCATGTGACTCAGAACTATATGATAGCTTTATGTGTAGACGTCGTACCACTGGGTTAAATACAAATGAACTAGTACACTTACTGTACGGTGTCATATTTGTTATTTATACCTCTGTATTTTGTTTATTCTTCTGTTTGACTGTAATTCTGAATTCTCTTGTAATTTATACCCTTGGAACCAGAAAATTGCTGAAACGGGTATTCAGACCATTTCACTTACCTAGTCAAAAACAGATAAATGAAAAATTGCTCTGTCATGGTTGTCCTAGGAAACAATAGCTAATCATCCCATTGGGCATTTTCCCTCTGCAGAAGTAGGCAGAGACGATTTGTGCCATGCTGCAGTATTGTCTATTGTCTAACTTTAAAAACTGTCGCCCTTAGGCGCTCTGACAACGGGAGGGTATCTGCTGTTTTTCACAACAGCATATTTCAGCTTGCAAATGCATTGAGATATTTTTATGAGAACTTCACAAGGATGAAGACTTGGGAAATTTATTGCCTACAAGAAGGAGAGCTGGGTTAAGGGTCAGAGCTGTGTACTGAGTATCCTTGCTGCCTTCTTTTGGACAAGTCCATGAGGAAGATTGCTACCCCTGCCACTACTTTGTCAGAACATGATCAGGCCTGGTGAGGCCACCTTGTCAGCTTTATCTCAGGGACTTAAAGAAGCTACATTCTTACCAGTGTGCTTTGGTGTTAAATGGCTAATACTTAACAATGAGCATTTCAAGTAAAATGAGAGCAAAAAAAAAAATAGTAGTACAAGTCCATCGTCTTAATGGTTCATATAGTGATGTTATAAATTCCTGAATAATACCAAACCTGCACAACTTCTTTAAGATGAATGTTTTGTTAATTTCACTTCACACCAAATAAGAATTTCTAATGCTCCTTCTCTTAGCATGATTTGTTGAATCCTTCTTCTCAAATTATCTGGTCACCTAAAGCACCCTTCACATAACTATAACCTGTCCTAAAGTACTACAGACTCAGAGTTGGTTATAAGTTGAAAGGTTGAGGGTTCACCCCTGAATGGGTTGAGGTTCCACCCAGTTCTGCTTTCACTGAACAAGGAATTCTTAGGTTAATGGGTATGTACTAAACTAATGACCACTGGGGCCTTATTTAGACTAGCCATGCATCCGAAATATGTGACAGGTTCTGGTTCCCTTGGTAGTGTGAGTAGAGGCTTAGAAGTTGAAACATTTACAAGCAGGGTCCTGGGAGATGAATCATTCACAGGCTTCCTGTGTCCATTAGAGACACAGGTGCCAAACCAGGTGTGAATTTACAGGTCCCCATCCAGTTGTTCAAGTTACTATTGAATTGGGTTAGGGAGGAATTCTATAGATGTCCACAATAAATTGCTTATTTTGTACTTTTCCTTTATATTTATCAGCATATCTTCTAAGTTTTTCTGCCAGTGCTATTTTTAGTTTATTATTTGTGATAGTACATGATATAACCTGATCTGTTCTGATACTGTGCATTGCTTTTATCATGTCTATTTTTCTGAATATTTTTGTTGATCTGATCCTTCTTCTATACTGTTCTAACAGTGACACCTCTTGTCTTAATTGCTTTATAATTTTCTCTATTTGATACTTCCATTATGGCATTTGATTTCTCCCCTTCCTTTCCCTTATACTCCATGTTTTTGTGGTAAGACTTTATCTGTTATTAATTTAGCTACACAGTAATATATCAGATTTACTTCTGATATATCACATGAATCTCTTTGGACAGTCCTAATTACTGTGTTCATTTGTTTTGTTAAACTTCTGACTTTCTGCAGTCTGTTTTTTTTCATTGATCTTAATATGTCTATCTGTATTAAATCAAGCAACTCTTCTCTTAGCTCATTTTCTTCTAAGCTGAAAGCACATGCTTTGTTCTCCTTTACCTTTGAGCATTGTATAGAAAGTTCCAGAGCATCTTCCTGTGCCACATTCTCATCAGTTTCATCCAGTATCGTCCATTGCCCTTTCATATAGGAGCTTATTGGGCTATAACTCCACAACACTGACTGCGTCAGAGTTGCCACAGTCCCTTCTCTTGCTGTGCAACTTCAACTGAACATTTGTACTGGTTTCCTGTGAAAGGTTCCAAAGTATCTTCATATGGCAACTGATCAGATGTTTCCCACTCCGCTGGTTCCTCCTTAATTATTTAGGGATCCGTTGATCTATCCTGCTCTGATGTTATCTAAGATAGATTTTCTACACTAAATCCTTCACTTCACAGGTAATCCACAACCTCAATTTCTTTTTCTTTAGCTTCTCCATTACTAATACTCTTTTCTGCTTTTCTTCTTTGCTGTCTTATTTTTTGTATTGTAAAAGTTTTCCATGTCCAGATGCCTTTGCCTGTATTTCTTTTCAAATAACTTTGGTGCTGTTCTTTTTGTATTGATTAGTTTTGCTTTCTCCTTTGCATAAATATTGCACCATATTAAATCTCTTTTGCTTTTCCCATGTCCATATTTCTTCTTCAGATGTATTCTGGTCCTCCTATTTCTCCTTAGTTTATGGCTCAGTGTAGGTGGCTTCATTAACTATGAGCTCTACACACAATTTTGTATTGCTTTTAACATTCTGGACATAGCTAAATAATGCTTTGTGGTGGTTGTTGGCCTGGAAAGCCAGATTTACCTCAAATTTTGACTTGGTACACTATTTGTCCTCTGCATTGTTTGTTTAGTTTGATGACAGCGCTTTTATCCTGTTGGGTGCCACGCCTCTTTGCCATGATTTGCTTCCTTCTGTTATTACAGCCTATTGATGCTGTGATTCCACCACCATCTTTACTTATTCTTGGTGGGTACACCTGCCTGTATGCAACTAATAACATGCTTATATAGGGCTACTCTCTAGACACCAGTGTTCTCAGGTTTTGCGGGGGGGGGGGTCTTGAAATTTTGCCAAGTTATCACTTAATAGTAAGACGTTAGCCTTAGAATAGCTCCTAAACTTTCCAGCTGTGGTTCCAGATTTTACTTTTTACTTCAAAATGGTCTGACATTACCAGAGAGGACATTACACTAGGGGCTGTGCAGTGCTTCCCTTATTAGTGAGGACCAGATCCACTGTGTTTATGCCCCTGGTCAGCGTGTTGGCAGTCTGGTTCAGGGACTTTGTGTTTACAAAATCCAGGAATCTTTGTACCTGCATGTTTGGTGTCATTTATGATTCCCAGTTAATAGTGGTGTAATTAAAGTTGCCAATGAATATGGTTTTGGGTTGGATAGTGAGTGTCTCCATTAAACTTAAATATGTTATCGGTTTCCTGGGTCATAGAGGGGGCTCTGTATCTTGCAGAGAAGTAATACGGTATTTCGCCTATGGTGATTTGAACTTGGAGAAGCTAAAGTGTATTTTCCTATTTGACCAGCCTTGAGGTGTAGTTATCTTTGATGTAAATTGAAACACCTCCACCTTTAGTCCCTGCCTGTGTAGTAGCTGGTTTAAATGTGTGGAAGGTATTATAGCCATGTACTACCAGGGTGCTCACCACAGCTTTAAACCATATCTCAGTGACTGCACATGTTTCAACATTCTCTAGGATGAGACTTTGTAGGGTGTAGAGTTTCTTATTTAAACTTGTACCATTCAGATTTTCTTGGTTACGATTTGCTATGTTGTAAGGATTGTCTGGTTGGCATTGCCTAAAAAGGGCTTTATAGAAGAGGACAGTGTTTTAGCTAGCATTAGAAAGCCTAGAGGAGAGAGATGCAGAGTATCCCTGGCAAAGCAGCATGGTCTGTTAACCATCTCCTTCCAGGCTGACAAATATTGCACCCCCTTAGAATGACATCTGAAAGCCAGTTATTAAAATCAGACATCTTCTGTTCATATTTGTGATCATCCTTGGCAAAGGTAGAATGCTGCATAGTGCTAAGTTCATACCGGCCTGGAACACGCATTTTGGGAGCTTTGTATCTCTCTTCATAAAGTCTAGGGAGGTTCATCTAAGGTCATTTACACCCATATGGATTATGACTGAGTCGTACTAGTTCTTGTGATCCAATGACCTGAGTGTGTGCATAGTATGGTGAATTATGGCCCCGATAGGCGACTGACCATGACCTTTCTCCTTACTTAGCCTAGTGAGAGGGACATCACTGTGCCTCACAATGAAGTCTCCAATGAGCAGAATGTTGGTTCATGTGGTGACTTGCTTATGGGCTTAGAAGTAAAGATTCCGTGATATATGGCTATTTGTATTGATGGGGGTGTTGTCTTGAAAGAGTGCATTTGGGGATGCTGAGGGCATTTGTTATGTTTGCCTTGTTTAGGAGGTCTGGGGATGTGTCTGATTTGTCTTTGTATGATAGGTGCAGTATGTGTACTACTGACAACCTCACTGGCATTAGCATTGCTTTTATGAGAACTTTGCCTCCAGTAACATTGTGAAACTACATCTCTCACATACCTTATCAGTTTGTTTGAGAATTGGCTGGTTGTTGGTGAGCATAAGGCAATTTCTACATTGCCTCTGAATGCCTGTATCCATCAGCTGGTAATGGTGATAGTGGACATGTTCATATCCATGGCAACAGGTCTTTCTTATTGATTAGATGGTTGCTGTGAGAATATAGCATAAAGACAGGAACATCTGGTTTGCAACTCTGGCTGCAGTGCTTTGTTACTGTGCAGACTAGTTGCCCTGTGCTCAACTAGGAGCTGTTGAAATTTCAAGGGTGTTTTTACAGGAGAAATGACAACTCAGGGTGCCTGCATCTGTACAAGGCACTGGCAAGCACTTGAGGGAAACTGCTATAATAGATCCTGACAATATATGGATAAAGTATTTATGGAGGTACTCTGAAGTTAGGTTAAACAGTAACTAATCAAGCAATACTTACTGAAAAGAAAGAACTAGCTTTGTCAAGATTGATGAATAGTGGGGATTCACCTAACTGGCTACTAGTAGTGCTGGTCTCACCATAGCTTCCCAGTGATGAGATACAGTGTCCCTTTGCTTCTTTTCTTACCAGAAGAAAAACAGTGGCAATAATCCTATGATGGCAAGAAGGCCAAAAACTCTTTGGAGCTCAGCAGTTTTCACCAGATGATGCCGGGGTCTGTAGGGCTTGTTGTAACCTTTTCCTGTTACATGCCTTGAACAGCAACCAGACCAGTCAGAAGGGTCCCACACAGTCACTTATTGCCATACCTCTCATCTGTCCAGATTTTCGCAAAATGTCCAGAATTTTGATTCATTTTTGGCCTGTTCTTCATAAAAGTTGTATTTTTTATGCAAATCCTTGAGGATTGAATTCACTATATAATGACAGGCATTTGAGTTTCTGACTTCATATCCTTCAGAAGATGCATAGTAACACAAGACCTTTTATTCTAGCAACTTTCTAATTTTATAAGAGCAGTATTTCAGATTTGGTCCTATTTTGGCGGCTTTGTACCCCCCATTATTTTTGGCTTTGTCTCGATTTTTTGTGCTAAGAGGTTGGAAGCAATGCTTATTGCCCAGTCAGAAACAGTCAGGAATGAATGACCCTCTGCTCTTTCCCTCGCCAAGAGCAAAACAGTAGCATATATTCCACACTGGTTGCTGTGAAACAGTTATCATGCCTTCTAGTGATCATCAGTCTCCAGGGAATAATGTCCCTATGCTGCTTCTCTCACCAGGAGCAAAACAGAAGCACTTATTCCAAGATGACTACTGAGACGCGGAATGGGGGCTTCCCAATGATTGATAGTCTTGAATCAGATGTTGCAGATATGAAAGGTAAGATGGGAAGAAGTGGGTTAATATCCTAAGAGTTGTAGTGTGTGCTAAGCAGTTAGATATGAAAGAGCAATTAACTTGAGCTTTAGCAGCATAAAAGAGCAAGATAGATTTTGTAGGGGTGGGCACCCAGTATTCAGGCTCTATGGAATACATTGGGAAGGCAAATAAATATAAATAGTTTAAGGGAGCTTCATAAAATGATAATTTTATTCTTACTAATAATAGCTAATGAAAGAGGAGTGGGAAGGAATTATTTGGTCAAATTAACACAAGGAAGCAACTAGAGAGAGAGTCTAAGAAAACAACACAAGGATTGGGAAAATCTAATTTCTGTGTGGCTCACAGGAGAGACGACTTTGGTTTTTTTCCCAGTTTAAATATGCAATAGAAAGCAGAATGCAATTTCAACATGCTGTAGTGAAAATACACCACGGTATGCAAAATAGAAGAAAGCGGTAACGTAATATAACATGCAAGAAATCAGTATAAGGAACCAAAATAACCTTTCCCCTCACAGCAGCCTGTGGCAGTGTCTGAGTGAGCTTTTCTTTGATTATTTATAGTTACACCTCATCAGTACTGAGACTACCAGTCCATCCCACCTGATGATGTTTCCCCAATTTATTTTTAAAGAAGGGTAGCTTATACAGAAGATCAGCAGAAATACTACAGCATTCCATTTATATTGTAAATTAATGTCAACTTCACAAATTGTGCATGTTCTGAGAAGTTATTTTTTTTTGTATAAGCAGTCTGGGGAAAGTAAACATTGTTAATAAATATTGCCACTGATAGCTGTATTAGTCTTTACTTTTCTGTTATATAATATGATAAACCTGAGCCTTTCACTGTGTCAGCTTTTGAATGGTCACATCCAAGATGATTTCAGAAGCAACCAGATACAGAGTCCACTGTTTCACTAGACACAAATTAAGTAATACTGTAGAGAGTCGATTATCCGCACTAATTGGGTAGTTCGGATAATCAAATATATAATTGAACTGGATAAAACGCTTCTAAAATCTTTTTTTCTGCACACAGGAATACACGTTTCAACCATTCAACAATTCCAGTGGGTAATAAAGAATATTTTTCACACATGAGCTGGCTACAAGCTCAAAAACATGCTCAAATGAATACGTATAATGTTTACATATTCAGACTTTATAATTTTTCTTACCTGAAAACTTTAGAAGGCTGGTTCTGATAATTGACGTTTCAGATAATCGACTTTCTACTGTATATAATTAATTTCTGAATCACAGTGGTTTTTACGTGATGGGTATAGTAAAGTAGTTTTTCTGTCTCTGTCCTGAAGGCTAGCAGACCTGTCCCAGGCACATGTGGATTAAATAGCATAAGCCCCAGAAAAATTACTGTGGTCAGCCAGAGTTAAACAGCTGCCAGGTAAATTCTAAAAACAGCCAGGGTGGCCTAATGGTTAAGGTGTTTACCTTGTAGACACAAGGTGCAGGGTTTGATTCTCACATGGGGTAACTGGCTAGGCTTAAAATGTCTGACAAAGGCAGTTAGCCTAGCAGTAACCTATGAACTATGAACCTATGTAGAGTAGGAGGTTTCTTCTTTTCTTCTTGTGCACTGTTGTCCTGTTTTTTGAGTGCAATAGCTGCAAACCACAAGCAATAAGCTCAGGGACAGCAAGTAATGCTATGTGTTTTTTTTGTTTTGTTTTGTTTTTTGTGGTGCATCTTGAATGTGTATGCTTAGGTTGTTATGGCAGAGAAGGGACTGGGGTGTGACAGAAATGTTCATCTGACATTTAGTTTTTGAATTGCTGATCCACTTTGAATGTTAGGGTTTTAGTAGCAGAATGGTACAGATGGGGAGCAGGAACACTTTTTCATTCCTGTGATGGTGTCTCTTTCTGGATGAGTGAAGCTCCTCCTGATTAGAATTGCGGGGACTTGCCCAGCTGCAAAAACATGTTTTTGATAATTTTCTGCATTTCATGTTACTAGTTAGGTGCATTTATTTGACTACTTTTGATATTTTTGTTTTGTTACTTCGGGATCCATTGTTGTTTTTTTTTTGGTGTATAACCAAATTAGTGAATTGTGATTGTGTTAACAGCTGACTGAATCAGCTTGTTCAGGTTGTTAGTTAAGTATCATTTAAATGTACAGAAGTACAGTATTCTCTCTGCATAAGTCTAGAAATACAGCCATATTAAAGCAGGCTTCACAGTTTGCATACCGTTTCAGTAAATGCACTTTCAGTCAGAGAAAATAACCTTCAGTCAAGAATACTGCTAAAAATAGAATGTGCTGTACATTTCATTACAAACACATTTTATTTGTATGCTACAATGATTGGGAACCAAGGCTAATGGGACTTGTAGAACTTTACAGGGTTTTGGTATTATTAGGAAGTACTTCAGCAACAGTTAAGTTAGTTTGTTTGGACTGATATGCTGAAAGTCATGGCAGTGCACTCCTGAGAAGGCAGTACAGACACTCTGTTATGAATGCGGAAGTCAGGTGAAATATCCAGCATTTCAGAATATTAATTATACAAGAAGACTATGAATGCAGAGAACTATTTCAGTTTATCAGCACTGTTATTGGAAACAGTATTCAGATGTTGACATCTATACATAATAAAGCATTTTTAACTGAACTACAGTTTTTGCAGAATTTATTCTGATAAGTACAAGAAGACTTGGTCCATAAAGGAGTGATTGTCACCTGTTCAGCACAGTTCTGAGTAATTAACAGGTAGACATTCATTACAGCCTCATTCCAATCACTTACAGTCATTTCAGCATTCTACAGATATATCAATTTTTACGGAGGTGAAGTGGAACAGATATGCTGGTTATTTTTATAATGTTTTTATGAAAGTATTTTACTTATGTTTGCTTAGTGGGGAAATAATTATTGCATTCTGAGAATACCTGAGAAGAAATATTTATTTTCCATTATTTTGTTTAGGATATCCAGACTGGGAGATTTTTTTATTTTTTGTTTAAGGTGAGCAGTCCAGACCAAGAAGCCAAAACTCCTGATACCTCTGCATATTCAGGGAGCCACACCCCTACTGCCGTATAAAATAATGTTTCTTCACAATGTCACTTTGTAGAAATCCCAGGTGGAATTATACTTGTAACACCACCCAAGTGCTTTACTAAGGTGAATGGTACCACCTTTGCCTCTTGCTATTTTGATTATACTGTGCATAGACTAAGGAATAGAATATAATGAGCCAGTGAAAGTGTTGTATGAACAATATGTTAGCTGGCTAGATGTGCTTTTTGTAAAAAGTAAATATATTTTGCCTTTCAAAAATTAAAAAATTAAATAGCCATACAGGAGAAAATGTTGGTAATGCTGACCAACTGAAAAGCTTAAATATGTTTCTGGACTTCACAAAAACTCAAAAATATTTTTTTTGTATTTTATTACTCCACTTAAAGTAACTTTACTGCTCTTCTGATTTTGATTTGCTTATTTATCTGATTTTAACTTATTTTCTCTGTAAATAATGTGCTCGCCATCTTGTAGGATCCACTAGTTGGTCTGGTAAGAGTAGATTAATTGCTGCTGTATCTAAGAAGCTCTGCACTATTTGCTTGAATTTATAACTATTTTTCATAATTTTTATTTGTGTTTGTTTATTACATAGTACACTCATCTGAGTGTCCTTGCTGTCTTTAGAGCAAGACTTCAGAGAGCTGAGCCTGCTTGCGGTGACTGAAAAGCTTACCTGTTGAGTGTGCTGCTGTAGTATGTATAGCTGATCAGTGGGCAGCTCACATAACTCCATTTTTCCTTGTTTTCAGTACTATTTTTACAGTTGTCTTCATTCAGCAGGAGTGTGCTGTGGGCCAAAAGAGACAAACTGTGCTGAAGCTGTGCATAGCCACTACTGGCTGTGGAAAAATGCAAAGTTGTGTGGTTATCAGCTTTTAAACATTACTATGCAGGTACCTCCATCACTACCTACTACCTCTAAACAGTCTCATTGCCAAAATACCTTGGTATTTCCTTCTAATAATCCCCCCACACACTTCAATTAATAGCCTTCTTGTACTTGGTATCCTAAGGCAATGTAAAAACTGTCTCATGCTCACTGACGATGAACTGTTACTTAAGACTGTAGATGCCGTCTGTGAGAGGTGCAATCCTTATCGAAGCTGGGGGCATTGCTCTCACAGTTCACTGAGTCTATATAATCACATTCATAGTTCCTTTTACTACCAACAGGGTCGTTTTCACACACACATCAGTGCTGGACATCATGGAGTGCCAGCAAACTCACATCCTTCCATTGCCAGCATTCTAGTACTTGATATCCTAAGGCAACATGAACACTGTCTCGTGCTCACCGATGATGGACTGTTACTTAACCCTGTAGATGCCGTCTATTAGAGGTGTAAGTACTTAACCAAGTTGGAGGCAGTCAACTGTCACGCCCCATCCTATGCAAAGTATGTAAATACATCATCATAGTAACAATAGAAAACTGTCATATTTTGATGTTGTTAAAAAAATTGTACCCAAGTCATCTATAACTCTTAAAGTAAGGCATCAATATAAACCCCTTATTACACCTACTGTACATACCTTCACATCAACACTGACATCAGCATGTCAACAACAGTAACCCACTCCCAAGTCTGGCACATATAATTCAGCTACTGGAAACATCCTCATTATTGGTGACTCAGTTTTAGGCAAACAGATTCCACATTCATCATGCTGGGCAAGGGCAGGGTAACAAGCAGCTGTCTGCCAGGATCCAAGATATTGGACATAACTAGAGTACTCTGTGCCATCTCCTCCAGCAAGTATGAGTACTACATGATTTGTAGTCCATGTGTGGTAAGTAAACTGTCACAAAAAAAACTCAAGATCATGCAGAAGTTGGAAAACTTCCAAGGTAGCTACACACTGATCAACACCTTAACTTCATCTCTTGCAGTGCAAAAACCCATACTGAGAAATGGCAGCCAGAGATATTGTCAGCTTGAGTAAAATTCAGTTACTGGCTAGTAAGTTACTGTCTGGATGTCTGCAAAGAAGAAACTAAGAGAACCTGAAAGAAAATCAACTGGAAAATGTGAAGAGAAAACACTGACTGGAAAGAATCCTGCAGCTGTTCAGCAAAAAGCACTTCAACCTCCAGCTTTAGCACAAGGCAGGAGTATAGCCAGACATACTCTTTGTACTCTACTGAATACATTTTTTTCTGAGCACTACAGCAGTATGGCTTTTTTCAGGTCATATTATGTCTACAGCTTTCTAAATGAATGTGTCCAACAACAGATGCAGTATTGCTAATCAAAAAGACTGTATTTTTAATAGTTTTAGGGGAGCAGCTGAAAATGTTATCTACATTTATTAGGTGCTTTGGGGTAGCATTTTGGGAGCTGTGTCCATTTTTTAAGTGATAGGTGTCCAAGGGGGTGGGGGTGGGGGTGGGGGGGTAGCACTAAGAGCGTGTGAGTATAAAGTGGAATGTGCTTGCTACACCCCTGGTGTAAGGCATGGCTTCCAGTAAGCTAGAGAAAAAAAAAAGTCAAATGTGCTCAGAGATGAGTAAAATCAACAAAACACTGAAGGAGTATATTAACTCAAATAACAAATGGCTGGAAAATGTTTGAAGCTTTAAACAGATATTAAAATGAGCTGTTAAAACTGCAAAAATCAGTTGTCAAAATGAAGAAAAGGCTGGCTGAGTATTAGACTGCTCAAGTAGAAATGTTTCAAAAATGGTAGAATTAGAGAACAGAGCACAAGGAAAAGCTGAGATTTTCTTCTGTACCAGGCAGTTCGAAGCAGCAGACTGTATTTTATGAAGGAACAAATAAGCAGCTGGACTAGAATTTCACAGCAGGAATTGTTAATTGAAAGGGCGTACTGTATGTATGCTGCAAATGTGGCCATGAGAAAGCAACCAAGACTTCTATTAGTAAAGATGCTAACTTACCAGCAGAAAGAGTCCATCCTGACAAAACTGTGGTAGAAGGGCAAAGTATTAAAAGTTGAGGACAGTAGAGTGTGCATGGAAAATGATTATTAACTGTACACCAGGGAGAAGAGAAACACATTTATTCTAGTAATCAGGGAATGTCGATTGGCAGGTGTGAGATTCAAACTGCTGTATCCAGCTGTCTTCAGAATATTTTTCCTGGAAGATCAAAGTAATTTTTGATGCAAAACAGGCTACAGGCGAAAGGCAAAAGTTTGTCCAACAAAAAAAATGAGCCATCAAGCAGAAGGGAACTCTGCTTCTTATTCTTCTGATAATAAATCACAGAGAGAGACTTTGCCAGTAAAACCTTTTCCACTGTTCCAAAGGAAAGTGCTTGAGAGACAGAGAAAAGCGCAGGAGCATCGTGGAATCGTAACCATGCCTGTCAACCTCTAAGAGCAAGAAATCTGGATGAACCCATGTACAGTTGGGAGGCAAGGGCCCAATAATACGGACATTTTTAAATACTGCTCTTACAAACTTCAAAAGCTGATAAAAGATTTTGCATTATCATGCATTTTCTGGAAAGTATGAAGTCTGAAACTCAAATGTCCGTCATTTCTTTTACTTCATTCCTCAAAGATTTGCCAAAGATTTGTCAGAAAAACAAAATTTTATGAGAACACAGTGTGGCTTACTGACAGAACCCACACTGTAAAAGTAGCTGACTCCAAATCCAGCTCTAGACAAGTGACAAGTGGAGTATCTCAGGGTTCAGTCCTGGGACTGCTCTTGTTTGGCATCTACTTCTCTGAAGTACAGGCCAATACTAAGGGACTCTGGATATAATGTTCACAGATGACTGCAAACTGGTAGACATTATTGAATCCCCAAATGATGTGGATAGTCTACAAAAAGGCCTTACAGAAACAGATGCTTGGTGCCAGAGCCATGGGCTCAAGCTCAGTGCCAAGAAATGTATAGTTATTCCCTTTGGAAAAAACATGTACCCATGAATTACCACATAGGTGGCAGTACACTAAACACCGAAAGTATGATAAGAGACTTAGGGACACAGGTGGACAGTGGTCTCACCTTCGATAACCACATCACCACAACAGTCAGGAAATCCTTCTGTGTGGCACACCTCATTACTAAGGGCTTTTCATCCAGAAATAAGGGGGTCATT
The DNA here is from genome assembly GCF_019279795.1 of Protopterus annectens. NCBI lineage: Eukaryota > Metazoa > Chordata > Ceratodontiformes > Protopteridae > Protopterus > Protopterus annectens. The sequence goes on along the minus strand of NC_056729.1, from coordinate 653,295,579 downwards.
GCCCCACTGTACTCATCCCTCATTAGACCCATTATAGAATACAACACCCCGTTTGGTACGTACCTCTCAAGACATCTGCAACAACTGGAAAGGCCACAGAAATACTTCACTAAAAGAATCATAGGCCTAAAGCAGATGCTCTTATGCTGACCATCTAAAAAAACTCCAGCTATACTCTTGTCATATATCATCTATGCAGAAGCGATCTCTGCTTAACATACAAGGTCATGTCAAACCCAGAGCTGTTGAACATGTTACACTTAAAGAAATCCCAATCCCTTAGAGCCACATGCTCCAAGGATCTAAACCTTGTCATCAGAATGAACAAAACATGCTGGAGGGATGGGTTCCTGGAATAGACTGCCCATACATGTCAAGCAGAGTGCCTCTTTGGCCCTCTTCAAAAGGAACCTTCATGATTTGATTTGAGATAGGAAATACACCCCAGGGATCATGTCAGTCGCCCTGCTAGACAAAGGTCCAGGGAAGGAAATATTGTGGGAAGAAATAGCCAGGGAATTGTTATGGCTAGGCTTGTATAGTCCCTAGGGCCAATAGCCTAGTACCAACCTATGAAGCTATGAACCTATAAAAATATGAAGCAAAAATCTGGACATTCTGTGATAATCTGGATAGTTAAGAGGTATGATCAGAGTGGAATCTAGGGTTGGGAGTTGCAGATGAACAGGAAGACCAGCAACATGGAAATTAGTGAAAAAAATGTGAGACTGAAAAGCATCAATCACATTCGTGAAATATGTATAAGAATAAGTGGAAAGAGTGGACTTTTGTTGACTTTGTTAAACTTTTATGAGGAACTGAAAAACATTTGCATCACTTCATGTCATTAATGTTTGGAAGGACTCTGAGGGGAAGTGAGGAGGAAGGAAAAAGATTATTGTAAGTAAAACAGTTTCTTTTCTTCACAGTATTTCTGTGATACTTTTTACAAATATAAATTACATTTTATAGTAAAGTATTTTTAGTTGTTCTATGTGATACAGATGTCTTTTTCTTCTTCTTCCTCTTCTCTTTCTTCTTTTTTAGTGTTAAGAAATATAGACATTACAGTGGAAAAATAGAAGAAAAGCTAGACAAAAGCATGTTTAAGTTAATAGGTTGGAATCTTGGGTTGCACTGGTGGGGGATGGTGTGCATAAGTGCACAGATCATAATACATGTAGAGCTCAGGGGTGGCTCGTGCTATTAGACTGCAGGACTGCAGCCCTCCCAGCTGTAAAACAAGAAAAATTAAACAAAATAAAAAAGAAAATAACAAAAAGAAAATAATAAAAGCAACCACAAGTCCTGGAACATCGCGCATGCGCACTCGCGGCATTTCCCTATATTCGGACTGCTGGTGAACCAGTCTGGAGCATGCTCACAGAATCCAGACTGTCTCTACCAGCAGTCCGGATTACAAAGACAACATGCACGTCTGCATTTTCCCAGCAGTCTATGCAGTCAGAACTGCATAGACTGGAAGGGGATCGGACTGCAACATCTGCAGGCAAGGTGGTCTCGCAGGACAGATAGGATGAGCCTCAGGTGCTCTTGCGGGAAGGGCTTGCCTACTGCATGGATTTAACAGCTCGGCGATGATGGTGCAGGAATGGATTGAACAGCTCAGCAATGATGGAGCTTGCTGCTTTTGACGGACGTTGCAGGTAAGGTGTGTGTGTGTGTGTGTGTGTGTGTGTGTGTGTGTGTGTGTGTGTGTGTGTGTGTGTGTGTGTGTGTGTGTGTGTGTGTGTGTTCTGCATGTCTGTATCTATGTTTGCAGGGGTCAAAATGTGAAACTATGTTTTTAAAAGTGTGGTGAAGGGAAAGAGGTACAACAAAATCATGCAAGTAGAAAATTAAGTTTTCATGCTGCACTCCAGTTTGTATCTGTTCTGTTTATTAGCAAATATGTTTGTAGGTGTAGATAATAGTCTTGTCTTGATTCACTTTTCCATGACAAATAAGAGAGGTGCGTCTTTCACTTCAGCTCCCTCCAGAACAACAGAAAAATTGAAACAAAGCAGGCTCTGCTTAAGTGCGTGCCAAAGAGGAACATCTACAAAAAGAGGCCAAACAGTACCGAGGCTGGAGACTAAAATGTCTCATAATATCTCAGAAAACAAGTCTGGGCCAGTCTCCAAAGAAGAGCTTCAGCAGATTCATACTGGCAAACAGGAAATGGTTTCTCAGCCAGAAAAGTGATCTGTAGGTCAATCTACAGTTAAGGCAGCTGAAAAGTCTGCTGATGTTAAATAGGTCAGTTACATGAACAAAAAGCCAGCCAAATCAGTTCATTATCGAACATAATGCACTTTCAAATGTTTAAAAATCTATAAGTCACCCTAGCATTCTACCTAAACAATAAGCAAATTTGGCATATGTTTTAAACCGCTAAAACTAATGTTGGTGTCTAGTGTTGCACTGAAACAAGTAAACGTCATGTAAAGTTAATGTAAATTCTAGGCATGTCTGTAATACAATATCTGTTTTAGGATTATTCCTTGTCCTGTCATAGGACTTCAATATCCTTTATTATTATGCACAATTAGATACTGGGCACGCATGTATAAAGCAACAAAGAACATGGCTAGATGAGCACTATTAAAAAGGCATCTCTGTTGCCAGATCAGTATCAAAGCTACCTTTGAAACGCTGCATTAAATACACAGTAACACATAGTGACTAATATTATTTTTTTTAGATCACATGCGCATGTTTTGATAGAAGCCTGATAGGCTCTGTGCTTCCCACTACCTACTGCAATGTTCAAATATAAAGCATCATAATGTGTTCCTAGACTAATAACAGCAAAGGTTACATGATGGAATGATCATCATCAAAGTCAGATACAAGATCAGGAGATAATAATAATCCCCCAGGCAGTTCAACTCAAGATTTAATTGTGTGTGTAAAATGCCCCAGTTAACTATAACCAGGGGCGGCTTGTACTATCGGACTGCAGCCCTCCCACCTAGAAAAAACAAAAGAAAAATCTGTCAAACAAGAAAACAAAAAAACGGAAGAAAAAAAAATCACGAGTCCTGACTCCTCTGCGCATGTGCGGACACATTAGAGAACTCAGACTGCCTTTATCAGCAGTCCGGATACATACAAAGAGGTACCCAGCAATCATTGCTGTGAGTTACCCAGGAATCTGTGCGGTGACGACTGCACAGAACAGAGGAGCTCCAGACTGCTTCAGCTGCAGGCAGAACCAATGAGGAGGACTGAGGGCTGAGCTGCTCTCGCGGGACTTTCATTGCACGGGCTTCGTGGATTACTGCTGGACAAAGGCTTCAGGTAGGTGTTTGGTCGCTGGCTGGATTGTGGGCTTGCTTTGTTTGTGAACGGGTAGGACATTTATTTACAGCTGGTAAAGGCTTTGTGACAGGAATTATACTGGTGTGTGTGTGTGTGTGTGTGTGTGTGTGTGTGTGTGTGTGTGTGTGTGTGTGTGTGTGTGTGTGTAAGTAAGTGTAAAATGCCCCAGGTACTATATACTGGTGGCTAGAGAGAACAAATGGTGGTGGGTACAGATACTCAGGCTTGAACCCTGTACCTTGGATGCAGGTGGCAAGGACCTGAATTCCCTATCCACCACCATTTCTAAAACAATTTGCAGATTTTTGCCTCATATTTGTTCTGTTCCTCATAAAATCTGTGGTTTCTGTATCTACATTTTTCCTTGCAAATTCATTAGTGCAGTGGTGCACTGGTAGCATTGCTGCCTAACAGCTACAGGTTATCTAGTTTGATTCTTGGCTGGGGTGCCTTCTGTGTGGTGTCTGCATGTCCTCCCATCTTACAAACATGTGTCTGGCATTTCTCCCTGCTCTGCTAAAAATTGTCTTTTGTTCCAAGTCAGACTAGTATCCTGGTTAAATGTTTAAAAATAACAGGCATTTGAATTTCAGACTTCATATTCTTCAGAAAGTACATGGTAACTCACAACTGTGTATTCTCGCAGTTGTGTAAGTGTATAACATGGATATTTGAAATTTGTCCCTAGTTTTGGGACTGTATTCTCCCATTATCGGTTTTGTCCAGGTATTTTGTGCTAAGGTTGAGAGTTATCTATGGTGAGAACTGAATTTATTGAATGTTTGGGGGCTATATTCCCCCCATTACTGGCTTTGTCCACATGTTTTTTTGCTAAGAGGTTGAGAGCTATAGTGAGAACTGAATTCACTGAATATGTTTGGGGGCTGTATTCCCCCATTATTAGCTTTGTTCAGGTGTTTTGTGCCAAGAGGTTGACAGCTATGGTGAGAACTGAATTCAGTAAATGGTAGCCATTTAAGTTTGTCTTCCTGTCTTTCACAAAACAGCTGATTTGGCATAGTGGTATGTTTCTCTGACTGTTTTGCACAGGGTCCCCTGGGTTAAAGACGTGGCAGTGAAATGTATGGTGGTAACAGAGCATTTTATTCTAGCAACTTTCCAACATTATACAAGCAATGCTTAAAATGTGTCCCTGGTTTTGGGCTTTTGTCCCCCCCAATAAATGTCGGCTTTTTCCAGATTTCTTGTGCTACAAAGTTCAGAGATACAACTACGTGTCGAGTAGATTTTACAAGGAGCTGAGAGCTGCAGGGGAACAAAACTTTAGTGCTGCTTATTCTGAGTCTGCTTGCATTGTTAATAGCACAGCAGGTAGTGTACTTGCTTCTAATGCAGAAGGCTGTGGGTTCTATTCTCACAGTAGATAGATGCATTGCTGATACTGTACTGTGTTGTAAAGTGGGTGGATGCTGCAGTCCTTTTTGGCAAAGATACCTAGAGTAGTAATTATGAACCTGTTATCAGTTTGCCATAAGTCCTTATTGCGATATTACTAGCTTATCATTTTTTTAATGCATGCAACATAGGCAATTTATTCCTCAAGGGCAACAGGCACTTTATTTGTAGATGAATAAACAATGACATATAAAGTTGTTTGCTAGGAGCAACCTCTTCATTGTTACAGATTTCTTTAATGTGGAATTATTTAGATGACTTTTACTACTTCAGAGATTGTGCATATTTACTGATACTGGTGGACTGTAGAAGGTTGAGTAGACTTTTATGATGGAAATGTTCTGAATTTGGTAGTTTTGTCATTGGTGCATGCATTTTGTTTCATTGTTTACTGGAAAAATGTTCAAAACAATAAATTTAAAATGTCATCAAACAACTATACTGTATTGTACAAGGAATATAATTTAGTACAATCAGGAAGGTGTATCAAAGAGCACATGTATGTTTCATGTGCAAGGGGCCTATGATTTGAAAACAGCCCAAAGTTAATCTTTATCTGCCACTGGCAAAATGTATTTTCTTTGAATGTGGGTTTCAATGCTGTTTCATTGAATGTGAGTTTCAAGGGCAGAGAAGTTTTAATTCTAAGCCTGTTTTCATTGCGAGACTGCATTGCTTTGTTTAGCAGATGTCTTAGTGTTTGTGCTGTAAAATGCAAAATAAAACTTTCAAATGAAGTCCAAATCATCACAGAAGTAAAGCAGTATGCACATTAGTGTTTATGGTAAATGGAGTGAAATAGCCAAGTAATGGATCATTGGAATGGCTGCAGGGGGGAGGGCTCCATTCGACCATGATTTTGTGAGGGGGAAGGGCGGCAAACTCAAAGACAGCCCCAGCTGAACTCTACCTCCCAACTGTCCAGATTTTCACAGAATGAATAGATTTTTGCTTCTTATTTTTGGCAAATCATTTAGGAATTAAGTCACTAAATAATGACACACTGAGTTTCAGACTTCATAACCTTCAGAAAAATGCATGCTAAAGTAAGACCTGTTATTCTATCAACTGTCTCAGTTTATACAAGAGCAATTTGATTACTTGTTTATATGTTCCCCCAATATATTTGGCCTTGTCCAGATTTATTGCATTAACAGGTTGAGAGGTACATGCAAATAAATTGCTTTATAGAATTAGGCATAGCCAAACCTCTCATCTGTCCCCGAATTTGGCTCAAAATGTTGCTCTTCCCCTAATAATCCCTCCACAAAATAGCAATTTTGGAAGAAAACATGGAGGGTTTACAATTAAGAAATAACTGTAATAATCAGAGTTATAGATTACTTTTATTTCAGAAATACATGTAGATTCTTTTATTTTTGTCAGCTGCTCAAGTTAGCAGTACTAATATTAAAAAAGTGTCCCTTCTTTGACAGGTTCCCAGCTGTATTGTGTGGCTATTTTATATTTTTGCATCACATTTTTGGTCCATTTTTCATAAAATTGTGTTTTTGTTTGGTAAATTAGTGGTAAATCATTAAAGACTGAAGTTAGAAAATAATGACAGACATTTGAGTTTCAGATTTCATATCTTTCAGATAATTCATACTAATGCAAGACCTACTATTCTATTATCTTTCTAAGTTTATAAGAGCAATATTTAAAAATTGTCCTTATTTTTGGGCTTTTTCCCACTTCTATGTATGGCTTTGTCCAGATTTCTTGCTTTGAGGTTGAGAGGTATGACAAATGTGTCAGGGCCATCACAGTCAGCCAGAGACATTTCAAATTGTGACATACTTGTTGCACCCCACTCCCCCATGTAGTGACTCTGGATGTGTCCAAGCAAGGCAAGGAGCAGTTATGCAGTGTAAATGTGCAGGGTATCCCCCCATCCAAGGTAGACACAAGTACTGCAGTGACTTTTCATCTGTTCTTGATTTTGCAGAATGGTCTGGTTTCTGTCATATTTTTGTACTGTTGATTTATGCTTATTACTCAGAAAGTGCCTGTTGCTCTGTGTTTTAAGTAGCAATGCTTTAATGACCATCAGGTAAGCTTGTCTGAGATCATAACATGCAAGTAAGCTTTAATAAGCATACTGTTAAATAATTGCCAATATTGAAAGCCTTTCTGTTGTTGCCATGCAGAGAATACTTAACTAGGTAATGTATAAAGTTGGGTATTGAAATGCATATGACAGTATTTGTAATAAAGAACAGGATTACATTATTTTAAGAAGCTCAATACACTTGTTGGAGACTTCCAGTGATCTCTGAGGGCTTTACCTGTAAACTAAACATAATGCCATTCATGACATGACATAACATGTACACTAATCCTTTAAGCAATGTATCTTGAGCTTGTTTCTTGTTTGCTTTTCATTTTTTACTTTGATCATGTTTTCCCCATGAAACAAGTAGATAGTTGTCAGGCAGCAGGTCTTTTTTGGATAAGAAACATTTTTACAAGTGAGGGCATCACAAAGATTGCTACTTTCAGCATGTTACTTGGTACTTTAATAAAGCTGAATATAAATTATAATTAGAACTGCAGTGCAAGGAGAAGCGGTTTGAGTTGAGTGCTGCTTGTTTTTCTTATACATGATTTTGACTGGCATTCCAGTAATGTATTTAAAAAGTAATTTAATTTTTCATGCCTCACAACCTTTTTGTTTCCATCTAGATATTAAGTAAGCTGTCATGCAGCAAATGCATTGAAATATTTTTATTCTTTTATACTTCATTTGTCTTGATTGGACTCTCATAATGAGGGTTTGGCACCCAGGGCAGCATATTTAATTAAAGTTGTTTTTTGTGGTTTTGAGCATAGCTCCTCCCCTTTCTAGTTGGCCACACCCCTTCCCATTGACCCCACCCATTCAGCTATCTCCTGCAGCCGCCTTTTGATTTGAAGTCACCAGCTGCCACTGATTATAACTAGTGACTAGAGAGAGCAACTGAGGCACAAACCATGCAGGTAGCAAGAGCCTCAATTCCCTACCCACTACCACTAGTGAAAAGTGTTTAGATTTTTGCCTCATATTTTTGTTCTGTTCTGTTCCTCATACAATCTGTGGTTTTCTGGATTTTGAATTCACTAAATAATGACAGACATTTGATTTTCAGACTTCATATTCTTCAGAAAGTACATGGTAACACAAAGCATTTTATTCTAGCAATTTTCTAAGTTGATAAGATCAATACTTGAAATTTTGGGGCTGTATTCCCCCATTATTGGCTTTGTGCAGGTTTTTTGTGCTAAGAGATTGAGAGCAATGGTTAAAACTGAATTCACTGAATGTGTTTGGGGCTGTATTCCTCATTATTGGCTTTGTCCAGGTATTTTGTGCTAAGAGGTTGAGACCTAAGGACTGAGAACTGAATTCACTAAATTATAGTTATTTAAGTTTCAGTCTTCCTGTTGTTTAAGAAACAGCTGATTTGGCATAGTGGTATGTAGTGCTGACTATAGTGTGCAGGGTCCTGGAGCCAAGACATGGCAGTGAAATGCATGGCAGTAGCACAGCATTTTATTCTAGCAACTTTCCAAGGTTATACAAGAAGTGTTTAAAATGTGTCCCTGGTTTTTGGTCTTTTGCCCCCCCCCCCAATAAATTTTGGCTTTTTCCAGATTTCTTGAGCTCATGTGCTGCAAAGTTGAGATATACAGTTGAGCTTCGAGTGGATTTTACAAGGAGCTAAGAGCTTCAGGGGAAGAGAAGGTTAGTGCTGCTTATGCTAAATCTGCTTCCAATGTTAATAGCACAACAGCTAGTGTACTTACTTTCAGTGCAGAAGGCTATGGGTTCTACTCCCACAGTATGTAGATGCATTGCTGATGCTGTACTTTTAAAGAGGGTGGATGCTGCAGTTCAGAGAATGTCCTCTTTGCAGAGATACCTAGTAACTGTCAACCTGTTATCAGTTTGCCATCCATTCCCTATTGAAATATTACTAGCTTATCATTTTTCAGTAACATGGGCAATTTATTCCTCAAGGGCAACAGGCACTTTATTTGTAGAAGAAACAATGAAATATAAAATTGTTTGCTAGCAGCAACCTCCTCATTAGTTACGGAACTCTTTAATGTGGAATTATTTAGATGACTTTTACTTCTGCAGAGATTGTGTATATTTACTGATACTGGTGGATCGTAGAAGTTTGAGTAGACTTTATGATGGAAATGTTCTGAATTGGGCAGTTTTGTCATTATTGGTGCATGCTTTTTGTTTCATTGTTTACTGGAAAAATATTCAAAACAATAAATTTAAAATGCCCTGTAACAACTGTACTGTATTATACAAGGAATATAATTTAATACAATCAGGAAGGTGTATCAAAGAACACATGTATGTTTTGTGTGCAAGGGGCCTATGATTTGAAAACAGCCCAAAGTTAATCTTTATCTGCCACTGGACAGATGTATTTTCTTTGAATGTGGGTTTCAATGCTGTTTCAATGAATGTGAGTTTCAAGGGCAGGGAAGTTTTAATGCTAAGTCTATTTTCATTGTGAGACTGCATTGCTTTGTTTAGCAGATGTCAATTAGTGTTTATGCTGTAAAATGAAAAACAAAACGTTTAAATAAAATCCAAATCATCACAGAAGTAAAGCAGTATGCACATTACAGTGTTTGTGGTAAATGGGGTGAAGTAGCCAAGTAATGGGACATTGGAATGGCTGCAGGGGGGAGGCTCCATTCGACCATGATTTTATGAAGGGGGAAGGGTATCAAACTCAAAGACAGCCCTGGCTGAACTATACCTCTCAACTGTCCAGATTTTCACAGAATGAATAAATGTTTGCTTTTTTTTTTTTTTGTTCCTCATAAAATTTGTAGTTTCCTGGAAAATCATTTACGAATGAAGTCACTAAATAATGACAGACATTGAGTTTCAGACTTCATACACTTTAGAAAAATGTATGCTAACGCAAGACCTGTTATTCTATCAACTGTCTAAGTTTATACAACAGCAATTTTTAGTACTGTCTGTATGTTCCACCAATATATTTGGTCTTTTCCAGATTTCCTGTGTTAAGAGGTTGAGGGGTACATGCAAATAAATCGCTTTATAGAATTAGGTATATCCAAACCTCTCAACTGACCCCGACTTTGGCTCAAAATGTTGCTCTCCCCCTAATAATTCCTCTGCAAAATGGCAATTTTGGAAGAAAATGTGGGAGGGTTTACAATTAATAAATAATTGTAGTGCTCAGAGTTATAGATTACAAGTGTCCCTTCTTTGACAGGTTCCCAGCTGTATTGTGTGGCTATTTTATATTTTTGCATCACATTTTTGGTCCATTTTTCATAAAATCGTGTTTTTGTTTGGTAAATTAGTGGTAAATCATTAAAGACTGAAGTTAGAAAATAATGACAGACATTTGAGTTTCAGATTTCATATCTTTCAGATAATTCATACTAATGCAAGACCTACTATTCTATTATCTTTCTAAGTTTATAAGAGCAATATTTAAAAATTGTCCTTATTTTTGGGCTTTTTCCCACTTCTATGTATGGCTTTGTCCAGATTTCTTGCTTTGAGGTTGAGAGGTATGACAAATGTGTCAGGGCCATCACAGTCAGCCAGAGACATTTCAAATTGTGACATACTTGTTGCACCCCACTCCCCCATGTAGTGACTCTGGATGTGTCCAAGCAAGGCAAGGAGCAGTTATGCAGTGTAAATGTGCAGGGTATCCCCCCATCCAAGGTAGACACAAGTACTGCAGTGACTTTTCATCTGTTCTTGATTTTGCAGAATGGTCTGGTTTCTGTCATATTTTTGTACTGTTGATTTATGCTTATTACTCAGAAAGTGCCTGTTGCTCTGTGTTTTAAGTAGCAATGCTTTAATGACCATCAGGTAAGCTTGTCTGAGATCATAACATGCAAGTAAGCTTTAATAAGCATACTGTTAAAGAATTGCCAATATTGAAAGCCTTTCTGTTGTTGCCATGCAGAGAATACTTAACTAGGTAATGTATAAAGTTGGGTATTGAAATGCATATGACAGTATTTGTAATAAAGAACAGGATTACATTATTTTAAGAAGCTCATTACACTTGTTGGAGACTTCCAGTGATCTCTGAGGGCTTTACCTGTAAACTAAACATAATGCCATTCATGACATGACATAACCTGTACACTAATCCTTTAAGCAATGTATCTTGAGCTTGTTTCTTGTTTGCTTTTCATTTTTTACTTTGATCATGTTTTCCCCATGAAACAAGTAGATAGTTGTCAGGCAGCAGGTCTTTTTTGGATAAGAAACATTTTTACAAGTGAGGGCATCACAAAGATTGCTACTTTCAGCATGTTACTTGGTACTTTAATAAAGCTGAATATAAATTATAATTAGAACTGCAGTGCAAGGAGAAGCAGTTTGAGTTGAGTGCTGCTTGTTTTTCTTATACATGATTTTGACTGGCATTCCAGTAATGTATTTAAAAAGTAATTTAATTTTTCATGCCTCACAACCTTTTTGTTTCCATCTAGATATTAAGTAAGCTGTCATGCAGCAAATGCATTGAAATATTTTTATTCTTTTATACTTCATGTGTCTTGATTGGACTCTCATAATGAGGGTTTGGCACCCAGGGCAGCATATTTAATTAAAGTTGTTTTTTGTGGTTTTGAGCATAGCTCCTCCCCTTTCTAGTTGGCCACACCCCTTCCCATTGACCCCACCCATTCAGCTATCTCCTGCAGCCGCCTTTTGATTTGAAGTCACCAGCTGCCACTGATTATAACTAGTGACTAGAGAGAGCAACTGAGGCACAAACCCTGCAGGTAGCAAGAGCCTCAATTCCCTACCCACTACCACTAGTGAAAAGTGTTTAGATTTTTGCCTCATATTTTTGTTCTGTTCTGTTCCTCATACAATCTGTGGTTTTCTGGATTTTGAATTCACTAAATAATGACAGACATTTGATTTTCAGACTTCATATTCTTCAGAAAGTACATGGTAACACAAAGCATTTTATTCTAGCAATTTTCTAAGTTGATAAGATCAATACTTGAAATTTTGGGGCTGTATTCCCCCATTATTGGCTTTCTGCAGGTTTTTTGTGCTAAGAGATTGAGAGCAATGGTTAAAACTGAATTCACTGAATGTGTTTGGGGCTGTATTCCTCATTATTGGCTTTGTCCAGGTATTTTGTGCTAAGAGGTTGAGACCTAAGGACTGAGAACTGAATTCACTAAATTATAGTTATTTAAGTTTCAGTCTTCCTGTTGTTTAAGAAACAGCTGATTTGGCATAGTGGTATGTAGTGCTGACTATAGTGTGCAGGGTCCTGGAGCCAAGACATAGCAGTGAAATGCATGGCAGTAGCACAGCATTTTATTCTAGCAACTTTCCAAGGTTATACAAGAAGTGTTTAAAATGTGTCCCTGGTTTTTGGTCTTTTGCCCCCCCCCCCCAATAAATTTTGGCTTTTTCCAGATTTCTTGAGCTCATGTGCTGCAAAGTTGAGATATACAGTTGAGCTTCAAGTGGATTTTACAAGGAGCTAAGAGCTTCAGGGGAAGAGAAGGTTAGTGCTGCTTATGCTAAATCTGCTTCCAATGTTAATAGCACAACAGCTAGTGTACTTACTTTCAGTGCAGAAGGCTATGGGTTCTACTCCCACAGTATGTAGATGCATTGCTGATGCTGTACTTTTAAAGAGGGTGGATGCTGCAGTTCAGAGAATGTCCTCTTTGCAGAGATACCTAGTAACTATCAACCTGTTATCAGTTTGCCATCCATTCCCTATTGAAATATTACTAGCTTATCATTTTTTCAGTAACATGGGCAATTTATTCCTCAAGGGCAACAGGCACTTTATTTGTAGAAGAAACAATGAAATATAAAATTGTTTGCTAGCAGCAACCTCCTCATTAGTTACGGAACTCTTTAATGTGGAATTATTTAGATGACTTTTACTTCTGCAGAGATTGTGTATATTTACTGATACTGGTGGATCGTAGAAGTTTGAGTAGACTTTTATGATGGAAATGTTCTGAATTGGGCAGTTTTGTCATTATTGGTGCATGCTTTTTGTTTCATTGTTTACTGGAAAAATATTCAAAACAATAAATTTAAAATGCCCTGTAACAACTGTACTGTATTATACAAGGAATATAATTTAATACAATCAGGAAGGTGTATCAAAGAACACATGTATGTTTTGTGTGCAAGGGGCCTATGATTTGAAAACAGCCCAAAGTTAATCTTTATCTGCCACTGGACAGATGTATTTTCTTTGAATGTGGGTTTCAATGCTGTTTCAATGAATGTGAGTTTCAAGGGCAGGGAAGTTTTAATGCTAAGTCTATTTTCATTGTGAGACTGCATTGCTTTGTTTAGCAGATGTCAATTAGTGTTTGTGCTGTAAAATGAAAAACAAAACGTTTAAATAAAATCCAAATCATCACAGAAGTAAAGCAGTATGCACATTACAGTGTTTGTGGTAAATGGGGTGAAGTAGCCAAGTAATGGGACATTGGAATGGCTGCAGGGGGGAGGCTCCATTCGACCATGATTTTATGAAGGGGGAAGGGTATCAAACTCAAAGGCAGCCCTGGCTGAACTATACCTCTCAACTGTCCAGATTTTCACAGAATGAATAAATGTTTGCTTTTTTTTTTTTTTGTTCCTCATAAAATTTGTAGTTTCCTGGAAAATCATTTACGAATGAAGTCACTAAATAATGACAGACATTGAGTTTCAGACTTCATACACTTTAGAAAAATGTATGCTAACGCAAGACCTGTTATTCTATCAACTGTCTAAGTTTATACAACAGCAATTTTTAGTACTGTCTGTATGTTCCACCAATATATTTGGTCTTTTCCAGATTTCCTGTGTTAAGAGGTTGAGGGGTACATGCAAATAAATCGCTTTATAGAATTAGGTATATCCAAACCTCTCAACTGACCCCGACTTTGGCTCAAAATGTTGCTCTCCCCCTAATAATTCCTCTGCAAAATGGCAATTTTGGAAGAAAATGTGGGAGGGTTTACAATTAATAAATAATTGTAGTGCTCAGAGTTATAGATTACAAGTGTCCCTTCTTTAATAGGTTCCCAGCTGTATTGTGTGGCTATTTTATATTTTTGCATCACATTTGTGGTCCATTTTTTCATAAAAGTGTGGTTTTCTGGCAAATTAGTGGCAAATCATTAAAGACTGAAGTTAGAAAATAATGACAGACATTTGAGTTCCAGATTTCATACCCTTCAGAAATTTCATACTAATGTAAGACCTACTATTCTATTATCTTTCTAAGTTTATAACAGTGATATTTTAAAATTACCATTATTTTTGGGCCTTTGTCCCACTTCTATTTATGGCTTTGTCCAGATTTCTTGCTCTGAGGTTGAGAGGTATGACAAATGTGTCAGGGCCATCACCATCACCATCACCCAGAGGCATTTCAAATTGTGACATACTTGTTGCACCCTACTCCCCCATGTAGTGACTCTGGATGTGTCCAAGCAAGGCAAGGAGCAGTTATGCAGTGTAAGTGTGCAGAGTATCCCACCATCCAAGGTAGACACAAGTGCTACAGTGGCTTTTCATCTGTCCTTGATTTTGCAGAATGTTCTGGTTTTTGGTCATATTTTTATACTGTTGATTTATCATCATCATCTTCTTTCGGCTGTTCCCGTTAGGGGTCGCCACAGCAGATCACCTGTTTCCATTTCTTCCTGTCCTCTGCATCTTGTTCTGTCACACCAACCACCTGCATGTCCTCTCTCACCACATCCATAAACCTTATCTTAGGCCTTCCTCTTTTCCTGTTACCTGGTAGCTTCATCCTTAGCATCTTTTTCCCAATATACTCAGCATTCCTCCTCAGCACATGTCCAAACCAACATAATCGTGCCTCTCTGGCTTTGTCTCCAAACCTTCCAACCTGGGCTGACCCTCTAATATACTTATTCCTAATCCTGTCCACCCTCGTCACACCCAGTGCAAATCTTAACATCTTTAATTCGGCCACATCCAACTCAAACTCCTGCCTTTTTGTCAATGCCACTGTCTCCACCCATATAACATAACTGGTCTCACTACCCTCTTGTAGACCTTCCCTTTCACTCTTACAGGTACTCGTCTGTCACAAATCACTCCTGACACTCTTTTCCACCTTCTCCATCCTGCCTGTACTCTCTTCTTCACCTCTCTTCCACACTCATTGTTACTCTGAACTATTGACCCCAAGTATTTAAACTCATCCACCTTCGCCACCTCTTCTCCTTGCATCCTCACCATTCCTCTATCCTCCCTCTCATTCACACACATATATTCTGTCTTAGTCCTGCTGACCTTCATTCTTTGATGCTTCTTATTATTCAGAAAATGCATGTTGTTGCACTGCCTGTTGCGCTGTGTTTAAGTAGCAATGCTTTAATGACCACCAGGTAAACTTGTCTGAGATTATAAGATGCAAGTACGCTTTAATAAGCATACTGTTAAAGAATTACCAATATTGAAAGCCTTTTTGTTTTTGCCGTGCAGAGAATATTTACATAACTAGATAGCGTATAAGCCTTAGGTATTGAAATGCATATGACAGTATTTGTAATAAAAGACAGGATTACAGTATTTTCAGAAGCTCACTAAATTTGTTGAAGACTTGCAGTCATCTTTGCAGGCTTTACCAGTAAACTAAACAGAATGCCAATCTATCATGTGTGGTCCTTAACCTGTGCAGTCATCCTTTAAGCAATGTATCTTGAGCTTGTTTCTTGCTTGCTGTTCATTTTTTACTTTGATCATGTTTTCACCATGAAACAAGTAGGCAATTGTTGTCAGGCAGCAGGTCTTTTTTGGATAAGAAACATTTTTACAAGTGGCTATGTTAGAGAGATTTCTACTTTCAGTATGTTACTTGGTACTTTTATAAAGCTGAATATAAATTATAATTAGAACTGAAGTACAAGGAGAAGTGGTTTGAGTTCAGTGTTGCTTGTTTTTTTATACTTTATTTTGACTGGCATTCCAGTAATGTATTTAAAAAAGTAATTTATTTTTTCATGCCTCACAACCTTTTTGTTTCCGTCTAGATATTATTAACCTGTCATGCAGCCAATTCATTGAAATATTTTTTTCTTCTACACTTCATTTTGTTTTGATTAGACTCTCATAATGATGGTTTGGCACCAAATGCAGCGTATTTTTATTAAAGTCCCAGTTTTTGTGGGTTTGAGCATAGCTCCACCCCTTTCTAGTTGGTCACACCCCTTACCATTGGCCCCACTCATTCAACTGTCGCCTGCAGCCCCCCTTTAATTTGAAGTCACCAGCCACCACTGGTAGAGCTAATATATTTTCTTTTGCATAGGTGAACGTCTGGATAAGACCTTTTAACTTAATCTAATAAATTTTAAAAGGAAATAAGTAAATATGAGAACATGGAATGTAATGAAAAGATTTCCTTTAGAAATAAATGTTTCATCTTGTCTTTCAGGCTACTACAGAGGACTGCATTTTTCTTTTTTCTCTTAATTTTCCATGGAGGCAAGCTGATAATAGGGCAATAAAAGACAACACTGGTTTCTTTACAGCTAAATGTTAATGATTTATATAAGAATACAATTAGTTTCCACATCTGGGGAAGGGGAATAAAGATAAATAAAAAACAGGCACCAATTAGTGTAAGCAGAAGCATGGGTAATAACATGCATCTTATACTGGATAACGTCAATTTTAGGTTAATTATGGCATGTCTATGTGTTACAGATGTTCCTATTAGTAGGGTTAAATGTCATCATTTAAAGATGTACATAGTTGTGCAGATTTGCATTAAGTTAGCAGATTATGAGGGTGTTCTGGGGGGTGTATTTTTTGAGTTTTTTTATTAAACCAAAAAGTCTTATAAAATGTGACATATGTTCCAATGTTAATAAGAAAACACTGTATAAAGGATTAACCTGCCAAACATTAATGGATGAATGTATCACAAAAGCTGGAAGTAGACATTTAAAAAAGCTGCCATATATAATAGGTGGGAATAATGACTTCTTAGCATAATGACGACACTTTCCATCTTATCTTGGAATGTGAATGGTCATAGGTTCATAAGTTCTTAGGAGGTTACTAGGCTAATGGCGCTAGAGTCCTTAAAGCCTATCCATATTTATCCTGAGTCTCTCCAGTTGTTAGTGGTTAACTGTGTGAAGTTCGCAGAGAATAGGGGGTTATGGTATTTAATACTGACATTTGTTGTCTAGGAAGGACATGGCCTCTCTGGGAGATGTATCTACATCTCTAGCATAATCCGTTCATACCAGAGGCTAGGTTACGATCCCTTGAGAGAGTAACCCTCTTGCGGTTTGATTTACGAATGTGTAGCATTTCCATCAGCGCCAGGCCAGAGACTGACCGGTAAGCCAGGCACAGGCCACCCCTTAGCAATCTGTAAGAGACAAAATACAGTGATACGGTTTTTAGTCTTTTTGCACAAGACTTTGTTGTGTGTACCTTATAATTTCTTGATGAGAAACCTCTGTGATCTCTCCAATTGTTGTAGGTGTCTGGTGAGGGACATACAAAAGTGAGCATTGTACTCGATTACTGATCTGATGATGACCGAGTATAATGTAATTATAACATCATTAGATCTAGATGCAATGCCTTTACTTATAAGATGTGCCCCACAGAAGGATTTCCTTACTGCTGTGGATAAATGGTGTTCAAAGTTCAGACTGCTATCAACCTGACTACACAGATCATGTACCAGTTGCACTTCAGAGGGGGGTGGTGCTGTCTGTAATATAATTAGCGGGAATGTCAGGTTTCCCAAAGGAAATAATAATGTATGTTTTTTTTTTCTTTTTGCGTTTAGCTTTAACTTGTGGTTTTAGCACCAGTCATTTGTGTGCCTTAACCCTGTCTGCATTATATTAACATTGTTGGGGGACTCAGTGATTGCTCCCAATTTGCAATTGTTAGTGAACTTGGTCAGCCACAGGCTGTCGAAGTTTGCCTGGACTTCTGAGAAATAAATTCCAAATAGTAAGAGGTCCAGCACAGAACTATGTGGTATGCTGCTGGGTCTGATCTTTTGCTAGAGGTGAAGTCACCCCCTTTCACAGGTACAGATAAAAAGGAAAGAATTATTGATTATATTAAGAAATGCAAAGTGGAAATACCAGTGCTAGAGGAGACACATTTAGAAAGAAATGAGCATGTGAATTTGATAAAGAAAAGATTTCAGGATGAATTTTCTGCAGAATTTCATGGACAAAGAAAAGGAGGAGTACTTATATTAATTGCTAGAGGAGCTTCAGTAGTGATAGAAGAGGAAAAAATATGATAATGGCAGATTTGTAGTACTAAGGGGCTGCAGGCAAGGGATGAAGATTATGCTGGCATGTATTTATATTCCACCCAAAACTGCTATTTCGGTGATTAAAAAAATGGGTAGAAATAATTAGCTTTCAACAGATAATATTACTTATAGGTGGGGACTAGCATTTCATTTGCAACAATAAAAATGTGTCTGGGTGGTCTAGAAGGGAAGATATAACAAAAGAGGGTAGATATCTGAACAAATTTATAAAAGTATTTGGTATGAGAGATATGAATTCATTAGTATGAACTTTGAGAGACTCTACATATTGTTCCCCAAGGTACAACAGCAGGATTGACTTGACAGAAATTATATTTCACAGGATCGTGTTCATTTAATTGATAACTTTGATACACAACCAATAACTATTTCAGATCATGCACTGATAATAACTAAGATAAAAATGTAGGGTAGGGAAGTAAAGATGAGACACTGAAACTTCTCCACCTACCTGTAAAAAAAGAGGAATTTAAGGAATGAGTAGTGGAAATTATTTGGGTGTTATTAGGGAAGATAGAAAGTACTCCAGAAGTTATAGCTACTGAGTAGGATAAAATGAAAGTGGAGTCTAAAAACGGGGTAGAAATAAAAGAAAAAGAGGTCTGATTATTTCTATTAAGAATTATTTAGAGGGGCTGACAAAGGTTGAAGTATTACAAAATAAGGGGAATCTCACAGAACAAGAGAAGATGCAGTTGCAGAATGCTAAACAGAAAGTTAGGTAGTACCTCAATAATATGAATGAGTTTAAAACGATTGCTGTTAAACAACTGTTTCTTGATAATGACTCCAGAGCACAAAACTTTTGGCAGAACGACTTAGCCAGCAGAAAGTAGAAAGGGTTGTGTGATGATGTGAGTCAGAGACAGTAGGGGAGTGTATGTGTAACATATGCTGACATAGCTAGCTGGAGTTTTCTAAAGAATGTTCTGCCATTTATATATCAAACTAATTTGTAAAGTTGATTGTGTTAAAAACGCATCAACAGTGGGTCCTGTTGGACAGAAAAGAAATATACATTTATACCAGACTGTGCTGTTGTAACTGAGGAAAGGTATATATGTTAACAGAGGATGCTGGAAGGAAGGGGGTTAAGCTGAGCCCAGCATACCTTAAGATAAATAACTTAAAATTAAATGACTTGGTTTAGGCCATAAAGATTTTTTCTCACAGGCCTGAATGCAGCAGAAACGCAATGTCTGGGCTGGGGTCCTGCTCTTATTGTCCTTAGTGGTTAGCTAATTACTACTCTGGGGTGCCAGAGAAAGGTTGGTTAGTCTTTACAGAAGGATGAAAGTATTGGAATTATTTTACAGTCTCCAGATGCCTTAGCAAAGTCCTAGTTGTGTAGTGTGACATCTGTGTTAGATCCTGGTTCAGCTTCTAGTCAGGGGGGGGGGTAGTGTGGGCGCCACAGAGTCAGGTGACTAGCTGTCATTTTATAGCCAGCACTGAAATTATATTTAGATACTAGTAAGAGATGTGACAAAAGACACTCAGTACTTTGTGTTGGACCTGACAACAAAGACACTCATCCACTTCATCTTGTCTTGCTTTTGTAAGTAACTTAAATAGGGAACACTAATTCTTCAGTTAGAAAGTATAGGGAGTTTAGTGAAATACTTTTTTTCTGTATCTGAGTGTTTGCATCTATGTTATTTTTTATATTTCATGTGAATTGAAACTCTGGTGTTTATTGTAAATAGATATTCAGTATTTGTTTTCTATTTTATTATTTATCATTGTGGCTGGTCTTTTAGAAAATATTTTAACCTTGGAGAATAATTGCATTTATTAGGTGCACTGCGGTTTCATGCTTCTGAATGTTTTGCCCCTTGGCTAATACTACCATTGTATAAGTATTAATTTTACTAAGAGTAATTGGGTATCCTGGTAAGGGCCTTAAAAAGTAGCTGGCTGGTGGCACTAAATCTACCTTATAGTCTGGGTGAAGGTGACAGAGGAGGTAAATCTGTGCCAGCCTTTCCCGTGTGTGTGTGTGTGTGTGTGTGTGTGTGTGTGTGTGTGTGTGTGTGTGTGTGTGTGTGTGTGTGTTTGTGCATGTGTGAAAATCAAATCTCAAAGTGTTGTGTGTCTACTACTTAGAATAGGAACACAGAGAACTGATTTCTGCAGAGAGAAAGAAGAAGTCTTATTTGGGGCTTGGAGAGGAAGTGTAGCCCCAGGTCTGAAGTGTGCTCCCTGTATGCTGTTAAGGGAAGTTGTGCTTGGTACAGAGAGCTGCATCCAAAAATACTGTGTATATCTATCTTTGTTCTAAGTGAACATTACCCACCGGTGTCAGCTGTGAGGATTGAGATTCCTTGAGTACTGGTCCAGAGGAGGGACGTCACATATTGGTGAACAGTGGTGTGATATTAATTGAACGTCTGTAGCCTGCAGTTATCACTAAAGCTGTGTGTACTCTCAGTAGCCACAAGGTATACATACAGAGCTTCATTTTTCACAGCAGTTTTATTTATTTTTGTTAGTTTAGTTTAGTCAAGCAAAGTAGGCAAAGATATCAGCAGAGCTGACAGTGAACCAGTTGGCTAAGGTGTGCAAATCCAAAGGACTGGTGCATGCCAACCTGACTAAAGAGGAAATGATTACAGACTTAATCACAGCTGCATTATGGACCAGCAACCAGGAAGACAACCAGTCATGCAATGGGAATGTGCAGCCCCAAGAAACAGGACAGTTCACCCTTTCTTCAGAGGATTTAAAACCTGTCTGGAGTTAAAGACTTAAACTGGAGGCCAAACATTTGGAATTAGAATTGGCAGAGAGACTGTTGCATTTGGAGGCTGAAGAAAGTGAGAAACTGTAGTGTTTGGAGGCTGAAAAAAAAATGAGAAGCAGCATCAACATGAGAGAGACATGCTGACTCTTTGACAGGAATATTGGGGTAATGGGGAAAGGAATAACTGAATCGCAGAAGCAACAAAGGTCAGTAAATTTCCTCCACAGTATAAAGAAGGTGATAATTTTGATAGTTTTGTTCATATATTTGAAAGAGTCTGTAGACAGTATGATGTTTACCAAGGGAACTGGGTATGGTTCCTAACCCCCTTACTCCATGGTAAAGTTGTAACTGCCATTTCTAAATTGCCTGATAGTGATTGTTTAAATTATGACGAGGTTAAACAGTGTTTACTGGAATACTGTTAACACCTGAAGTTTACAGAAAAAAGTTTTATAAGAATAGACATAAGGCAGATGAAAGTATATGAGATTATGTTGCTGAGCTAAGCACTT
The DNA here is from genome assembly GCF_019279795.1 of Protopterus annectens. Lineage (NCBI taxonomy): Eukaryota > Metazoa > Chordata > Ceratodontiformes > Protopteridae > Protopterus > Protopterus annectens. The sequence goes on along the minus strand of NC_056729.1, from coordinate 653,274,235 downwards.
ATTTTCATAGGTGCGTGAGTGGGTGTCAGGTCACCAATTTTGAAAGACTAGCAGACCTTTTGGTGAGGAAACAAGCCCTTAGCACTTTGTCTATGGACGCAAAAATCTGGTTGGCAAACCGGGAGTGTAACTCTGCAGATGAGCTGGGGAGAAAAAGGGATCTCTATACTTAGCAAGCAGGGCATTACTGCACAAGAAGGGGATACGCAGTACTGCACATGGATTTAAGGGAACCCATGGTGGGCAGCCTATATCACACCAACAGAGTCCACCAGTGGAGATGCCACTAGTTCAAGTACACAGCCAGGATCAAGGTTTAGATGTTTTAAAAGTAACCGGAGGGGCCATGTAGCGTACAAATGTCCACTGAACAAGGTGGGGAACAAAATGTGAGAGAGCCAGCAAGTGAGAATAACATGCAGTGGTAAGTTGCCTGGAGAAAACAGGGGTACAAAACTATAACCGGAATTTGTATCCTATCTTAGTGGGTGGAAAATAAGCCACTGCTAAGAGAGACACACCCTCTGACATAACCATTTTGAAGCCGGCAGTGGTTAAAAATTAGTACATGTTTAGCCAATCCACTCCAGTCAGTGCTTTAAGAGGGACCACATTCCAAATACCATTGGCCAGGGCTCACCTTGACTGGAAGGGTGGAAAAGGAAGCAAGCAAGTAGGTGTGCGTGAGGATATCCCTGCAGATGTCTTGATAGGGAATGATTTTGATAATGCAGTACCTTGTGTGCATGCAGTTACACACAGGTTTGGAGACAGGCATGTTGGTCCAGTAGCCTGGAGAAGACTCGGACAGACCCCACACCTGAAGCCAGAACTGGTGATATGGCTATTTCGAGGAGGGGGGCTACCCTGTAGCAGTGAGCCTGAAGGTGAGCCACAGCTGCTGATAGGTGCTGATATTCCCTTGGACAGAATGACTATAAATGCAGAGATGAGTGGTAGTACCCAGGCTGATGGCAAGGTACCTCTGTCAGAGGATACCAGACTTCCTGTGGAAGGGGAGCTGGGAAGGGTCACAAAGGTAGAGTTGAGACAATGTCAGCTCTCGGACCCTGCATTACAAGGCTTGAGGGAGATAGCTAAGACACATGATTCTCAAGAAAAAGGGGAATCTGTATACTGGAACAAAGGGTTACTGTATAGAGAGTGGACCCCTGAGGGAGGGCTAAAGTGAGGTACTACAGAAGTTGGTAGCGCCTAGACCCTACCATCTGGCACTTCTAGCCATAGCCCATGACATTCCTTTTGCAGGTCATATTGGTATAAGGTGTACCAAGAGACTTGTACCAAGAAATATATTATGAAGAACTTTTATTGGCCTGGTATTGCAGGACCTGTGAGAGTCCCAAAAAGTAGGCAAGGCATGAGGCAAGATCAAAGCTCCTTTGATGCCTTTCCTGTGATTGAGGAGCCATTTCATAGGGTAGCTATGGATATTGTGGGGCCTCTGAATACCCGAGTTTCACATGGAATAAATATATCCTAGTGGTAGTAGATTATGCTACTAGATACCCTGAGGCAGTGGCTCTGTCATCCATCGAGGCAGAGAAGGTGCAAAATGCTTTATTAGATATTTTCAGCAGGGTAGGTTTCCCAAGAGAAATACTGACTGACAGAGGTGCCAGGTTCATGTCAGATCTGCTGGCTTGTCTCTGGGAGTGCTGTAGGGTGTGAAGGGCATTTGTAGACCAGTTTAAGAGAGAGTTGGACAAATATTTCCCCCATCTGCTGTTTGCATACCAAGAGGCACCTTAGGAATCCACAGGTTTTCACCTTTTGAGTTACTGCATGGGCATAGGGTGAGGGGGCCCTTGGATTTGATTTGTGTTGAGTGGGAGGGTGAGTGTGAATCCCAAAAGGAGTCTCTTGTGGCATATGTCCTAAACCTCAGGACAATATTTAGGGAGCTCATGGGCTTGGCCCAGGAAAACCTGGCAGGAGCCCAACAGCAGAAAAAGGTCTGGTATGACAGGAATTCTTGAGCCCAAGAGTATGCTGTGGGACAGCAGGTTATGGTACTAATTCCTGTTAGACACAATAAGCTGCAGGCAGCTTGGGGAAGGACCCTTCCTAGTGGTAAAGAAGGTCAGTGATGTTAACTACATGGTACAACTGCTAGGCAAGAGGCAGGGGCACAAGCTGTATCATGTTAACATGATGAAGCCTTACCAGGATGGGGAGGCCCTTGTGCTGAATATTTACAGTGGTTGGCAGGAGGAGTCTGAGAGGGATCTGGTGACTGATTTCCCTCAGTGAGGCTCAGACTGGCACCTCAGTGGAAGGGGTAGCAAATACCCAAGTTTGAGAAATCCGAGCAGTGTTACAGGGGTTTGGGGACATGTTCACTGGGAAACCTGGGTAGATCCACTGGTGCAGTACCATGTGGATACAGGACCCCAAAGACCTATCAGGCAGTTCCCTTACTTACAGGGTGCCTGAGTGACTCAGACAGACTCTAAGGGAGGAAATACAAGAAATGTTGGAACTTGGAGTAATCCAGGAGTCCAGTAGTCCCTGGGCCTCTCCGGTGGTGCTGGTACCAAAGAAGGATGGCAGCACCAGGTTCTGTGTGGACTATGGAAAACTAAATGGTCACACAGAATCAAATCCCTACCCCATGCCTAGGAGAAATAAAGCCTTAGGCCAGCTGGGTGGAGCTAAGTATCTGACACTATTGATCTGACCAAGAGCTACAGGCAGGTGCCCTTGACTCCCACAACTAGAGAAAAGTCAGCCTTTGTGACTCCTTTCAGGTTATTCGAGTTCACAAAGATGCCCTTTGGGATGAAAAATGCTCCAGCAACCTTCTAGAGGCTAGTTGATGGTATCCTAGCATACGAGCAGGAGATTATGCCTTTGCTTACCTGGACAATATTGCCATCTACAGCCTTTCCTGGAAAAAGCACCTTCAGCATGTCAGGAAGGTCCTGGACAGAATGCAAAGGGCAGGATTAACCATTAAGCCAAGTAAGTGTCAGGTGGGTATGGCAGAGGTCTCCTACCTGGGACATACAGTGGGGAGTGGTAAGATTCAGCAAGAACCTGCCAAAGTGGAAGCTCTACAGATATGGCCTGCCCATTAGCAAAAAACAGGTGAGGGCATTATTGGGGATAGAGACGTACTATAGAAAGTTTGTTCCCTATTATCATACAGTATCTGCTCTCCTCACAGACCTGACAAGGTTAAATAGGCCAGTTATGGTAGTATGGACCCCAGCCTTCTAGCAGGCATTCCAGATGCTTAAAAGGGCTTTGGGAGGACCCCATGTGCTAGCCAGTCCAGATTACAACAATTTGTTGTTCAGGTGGATGCTTCAAACCATGGGGTAGGGACTGTACTCAGCTAGGTTTCTCCGAGAGAGAAGAGCACTTTGTTGTATATCTCAGCCATAGACTCCAACCCATGGAGGAAAGTTTTGCAGCAGTAAAAAAAGAATCTCTAGCCATAGTATGGGCAAACTTTAGCCCTATCTGTATGGAAGGAAATTCACTGTGGTTACAGACCACAATCCCTTAACTTGGGTACATCGAGACAGCCAGCAAAATACCAAGTTACTAAGGTGGAGCCTAAGGTTGCAGGCATATGACATGAGAGTGCAGCACCATAGTGGGGGTCAGCAATGCCAATGCAGATGGGCTCACTTGAGAAACTAGCTTGAATCTTTAAAGGGGTGAGAGCTGTGATGTGAGGTAGTGCCAGCTATGCCAAAGAGAGTATGGCAGTGTTATGTGTAACATATACCAGCTTAGGTAGCTAGATTTGTAACGAATTTTATGTCATTTGTATATCAAACTGATTTGTAAAGTTGCTTGTGTTAAAAATGCATCAACAGTGAGTCCTGCTGGACAGAAAGAAATATACATTTATATTAGAAGGTCGGGCACCGGGCTAGCACCTCGGCACCATAAAACTCCACTGCCAATCGCTCAAAGGACCATTGTTCCACTGTGGCGACCCCTAACTGGGATAAACCGAAAGGAGATGATGATTAGATTGTATTTTTGTAACTGAGGAAATGTATGTATCTTAACAGAGGATGATGGAAAGGAAGGAGTTAAGCTCAGCCCAGCTTACCTTAAAAAATAACTTGAAATTAAGTGACTTGATTTAGGCCATAAAGATTTTATCTCACAGGAATGAATGCAGCAGAAATGCAATATCTGGGCTGGGGTCCTGCTCTTATTGTCCTTAGTGGTGAGCTAATTGCTACCCTGGGGTGCCAGACAATGGCTGGTTAGTCTCTGCAGAAAACTTGAAACTCTGGTGTTTATTTTAAGTAGATATTCATTATTTTCATATTTTCTATTTTATTATATATTGTTAAATATATCTAAAGATTTAATTGTGGCTGGTCTTTTAGAAAATATTTTAGCCTTTGAGAGTGATTACATTTATTTGGTGACATTGTGGTTTCATGCTCTTGAAAGTATTGCCTGTTGGTTAATGCTACCATTTGTATAAGTATTAATTTTACTAAGAATTTTACTAAGAGTAATTGGGTACCCTGGTAAGAGCCTTAAAGTAGATGGCTGGTGGCAGTGAATTTATGTTATAGTCTGGGTGGACATGGCAGAGCTGGTAAGTCTGTGCCAGCCTTTTCCAGGTGTGTGTGTGTCTGCGAAAATGTGTGTCCGCCCCTTGGAATAGAGACACTGAGCACTGATTTCTGTAGAGAGAAAAGTGAAGTCTTATTTGGGGCCTGGAGAGGAAGTCTAGACCCAGGTCTGGATTGTGCTCCCTGTGTGCTGTTAAGGGAAATTGTACTTGGTGCAGAGAGCTGCATCTGAAAATAATGTGTATATCTATCTTTGTTCTAAGTGAACGTTCCCCACCAGTGTCAGTGGTGAGGACTGAGGCTCCTTGATTTCTGCGCCAGAGGAGGGATGTCATGGTTTGTTATCAGACTTAGGGAGCCTATAACACAAACAATAACCAGAGATCCTATAGAGATGTTAGAGATATTTCAGGAATGTTATGAAAATTTGTATAAAGCAGAGAAGTGGGGAAATTAAGAAAAAACACAAAAGGGAATACTCATGGAAGACTTAAATATGCTCAGGTTAGAGGTAGGTGAGGTTCAGCAACTAACAGTTAAGACAGTAGGAGATGAGATAAAAATGGTGATATATAACCAATTTACAGGATAGTCTACAAGAATAGATGGTATTCCAATGGAAGTTTGGAAGTTGGGAGGGTAGAACATGATAAAGATCTTTAAGGTTTTGTTTAACAGTATTTTAAAAGAAGTGGAGGCCCCAACATCCTAGAAAAAATATGGTGGCTGTAATACCGAAAGACCCATATGATCCAGCTTCATGTAGACCTGTTTCAATTTTAAACCTTCATGGTAAAATGTTTGTTTATAATGGCTAAAAGAATGGCAAAGGTGATGGCAAAATTGACAGATATGGAGCAGTGTGGTTTTATGGAGGATGGGCAAACATCTGACAACATTAATAGAACAATTATAATATAGAGGGAAACGGAATGCAGGAAAATACCACTGTTATTGGTGGGACCTGATGCAGAGAAATCATATGACAGAATAAGCTGGGATTTTATGAGGGATCTGAGGCAAAAAGCATGGTAGGGTTAATCTCTGATAAGTTGTTTCTGAAAAGAGGAATAGCTGAGGGAGTGTCCTCGTTCCCCTTTGTTGTTTGCATTATGTTTAAAATCATAGGCAAAGAAAATAAGGGACATAGAAATTCATGGATGTAATTGGTGTGGTGTTTAAGGAAATTGGCTTTACTTGCGGATATTATTTTGTTCCTAATGGAACCAGAAAATGACATGTCAGTGTTTTTGAATATTCCAACACTGTTCCTGTTTTCTTTTTCTGGATATAAAATTAATGAAGATAAAACAAAGGCTAGATCTGTAAACTATGTACCAATATATGAAATGGACAAGCAATACCCATGTTTGTGGGCTCATGATAAAATGAAGTATTTTGGAGTATGGTTTTAAAAGGATTCAGTTATGGCAGCTACGAATATGTGGAAAGAGACTAAACAAAAGATAATACAAAAACTGAGAAACTAGAAGCTTTTGCCTGTGGATATGGATATCAAGATACAAGCAGTAGAATATCTTTAGTCCCTTTAGTTTTTTTCACAAGTCAGACATATTTTTTTATCAAACAGAGGAGAAGTTGTAGACAGTAATTAATAAAGAGTTGAAGGATTTTATTTGGGAGAAGAAGAGAGCAAAAGGTCAAGTGGGATACGTTAATGCTCCCAATAGAAAAAAGAGTTTTATAATTACCTAATTTGAAGGGATATTTTAGCACTACACACATAAAGCTCATATACATAACACAAGCAGAAAGCTACAATTCAGAGTGGAAAAGGAAGATGATGAAGTGTGTGTGGGGGGTAATTCAAGAAGTGAGGAAAGTATGGGATTTTGGATGCAGATCCTTATGGAGAGTAACAGGAGCCGTATGGAATATTATATTCATAAAGTAACAGAAACTATACTAAAAACTAAGACAACATGGGAATGGAGAAAGGAGATTATGCCAGTAGGATGGCTGCAAGTAGGGGTACAGAGATTATGCAACAGACGGATGGAATTTATTGGAGGAGGTTGGCAAAGGAACCAAATTATCGGAAATAAATAATTAGAGAAGGAAAGGTAATAGAATGAGAAGAGGCCAAGAAGACATTTTGATTGCAGACTAGTGATTGCCTTCCCTGTCAGGGATTGATATTAAGAGTATAGACAAAGAGAAAGGGATAGGAGAATCTTAAATGAAAGACCTGCACTGGAATCTAGAACAGAAGCTGCTGCTTAAATAGGGTAATTAGTAGGGTATATAAAATATTGCATGATGACTATGCGAATCAATCAGAAGATGTCAGAAAAGATTGGGAAGAAAGGTTAGATATGCAGTTCACTAAGAAACAATGAGCGGACATTTGTATGGCTCCCAGATATCCATCAAAGTCTGGAAGATTTAGGATTTATTTCCTGGAAGTGTTTGATACATTTGTACCTGTAAAAGGAAAAAACTTCAAAGACCAATGCACGTTATGTTCAAGCAAGGAGACAAAGCATGTAGGTATAGGATTTGTCTGGCTCTTCGATGATCAGTATGTTATTCTTATACACTCTTCATGTCACACAGAAAATATTACTATTCTGTTGCTGACGTGGTTGGACACAGCTTTTTGTATGTTTCACAGGAATTGTTACCAGACTTATTGCTGACATGGTTGGATTATTTGCTGTCTTGCAGAAACATTTTGAGAAAAACAACCTGGCCTTGGGCTTATTTTAGCCCACCTTAACTTTTCAATTCTTCAGTTGTACAGTTCTAATACATGTGTTACATTTTGTCTAGATTCAAGGTACATTTCTAGCTTTAGTACAAGTAATGCTGACTATGGTTTATACTTTCAAGCATCTATTGTTTTCTTTATCAAAGCTTCTAGCAGCTGCATATTTTCTCATGGTATAAGCAGAAATGAAATATCTCTTTGTTAAGTTTCATGACATTAGCAGAAATGAAATGTCTCTTGTTAAGTTTCTAATAGCTGTGCAGATTCATGCAGTGTGAACAGAATAAATGTATTAACCCTTTTAAACCTCGAATGCACTAAGCATGAATATTACTATTATATATTTTTCTAACATTTCCCCCCTTTTAATACTTTTATTCTACTTTCAGGATAAGCATAAACAGTTTTTTCTTCCTCTAACCTCTTCCTGCTTGGGATTTGCAGTTAAGAGAGTCATTTAGTTTAAGCTCATGAAAGCATTTTCAGTTTTTTAGCAATTTTTCAAGTTCAGCATCTTGGTATAAGGTTTCTGAAACTGAAATGTCTATAAAATTTTTAATCAGTCTTTTTATGCAGGAGATGCAGCAGCACACACATACCACCAGTAGGATTATTCCTACACAGATGGCAATTAGAATGTTCATCAGGATGCTTCCCCAACCCCCAAACAATTTCTGGAAAAAGTCTGTCAATGGATTTGGTCCTGGTTTGGTCATGACTGACACCTGCTGAATCACCTAAAGATGGTTGTCTATCTCGTGTTTGTGGTCAGGAATATACGAACAGCACTCCTCCTGGATTAAAGCGCACATACCTCCTCTCGCCGCTAGGGTGAAGTCAAGAGCCATGCGATTTTGAAGCACCACTGTTCTCATGGCAGTCAGTTCATCAGTCACCAATTCTAGGGCAGAAAAGGTTGCATTGCTCATTATTTCGAGAAGCTTGGACAATTTTCTCAGTTCCTAGATTGATTTCGTTGCTCCATATGCTGGCAGTACACCTGCCCACGATATAACAGTATCATTCAAGTCCATGTGTGACAGTCCATTGCCCACAGCATGATGGTTTTTCCAGCGTGCATTGATTTGCCCCACTGGATTGACAGGCTTCTTGATTTCTCGAAGATTTCAAATTTCCCTTGAGGTAAAACTGCTGTGTGTCGTATGGCCAGAACCAGGAACCCCAAAAAACAACTGCCGGACCAATTCTCAGGTAGCCATTTATATGCTTTTCTACTGCATATAAAGTAACAATCTTCTACTTTAGTAGTAACTTTACTATACCCTAACTCTGCATGAAACATTTTTTTGTCAATTATGGACAGTTGCTTATAGAAGTCAGCATTATGTTTTACTTCACCAATTGTCCTATGCGTCAGTTCAACAAATGAATCATAGGTCGTGTTGCAATAGGATCCGATGTTATCAGGTTTAGTGTAGCATCTATAGGGAACAGTCACATTGCAATTGCTCCAACCCACCTTGACTGTGTCATTCTTATAAAAACACACAGTTCCCTTCTGTCGAACAGACAAGTGCAGTGCTACTTTATCTTGTGATGTGACATCCGATGTATCATGAATTAGGTTTTCCCAGGTCTTGTTGGCTCCTAGGGGAACTGAAGTTAACAGTAACCCCCCATATGCTGTTGGTAAAGCTGTGCAAAATCCAGCAATTCGAAACATTGAACGTTTCTGCATACACATATTTGATTGCCTGGTAAGTGTTAAAGTTTGGGTGCCACTCTGCATGCTTGTTCAGTTCAATTTGTGTGGCTGAGAAAAGGAATGGCCACAACAAAAAGATTATTGTCACTAGTACAGTCAACAGGATGGTTTTGCAATATTTTTGTGGAAAGTTGTTCTGCATTTCTGCTTTCGCTGGCTCTTCCAAGTAGGTGTATTTGGATCTTACTGGATTCCATCATTTTTACTTTGGACATGTGCTCTTACTCTCTGCCCTAGTAGGACCTTCAGCACCAATGGTTTCTTCACTGGGGTTGAGACGGATCAGTCCTATTGATCTGACCCCCCTTTGTAGCCAGACGTTGTGCTGAGGGCCTCGATGGAAAGGTAAGATTTTTGTCCAACTCAAAGTTCTTAACCAGCTTGCAGTGCGTCAGGTGTATCCACAAAGCTCGTTCTGCTATCTTGACTGCAGTGGGTGTCGAAAGAAGCACCTGGTGGGGACCTTCCCACCTTGGCGAAGCCCAATTTTTTCGCTTGATAACTTTGATCCACACCCAGTCTCCTGGTGTCACTGCCACTTCTGATGTTTCAGTTTGTTTCCTATCTGAAACTGAATTTGACTGCAACAGATGTTTAGATCTCAACAACTTTTTCAAATATTCAGCTAGTGTAAAATCAGCTTCCTGGTCTGATGACATGAGAAGTTTCCACTGGGGTGTATAATAAGCCCTTCCAAATAGTTTTTCAAAAGGAGTCAATCCTTTTGCTGTAGGGACAGTTCTCGTGTTCAACAGTTCCAGGGGTAAACAGTACAACCAAGTTTTTCCTGTCTCCGCTATTAATTTTCTCAATTTGTTTTTTAGTATACCATTATGCCTTTCAACTAGCCCTGCAGATTATGGATGGTATGCACAATGATTTTTTAAAGAAATACCAAAATGCTTACTCAACTGCTCTATGGTTTGATTTACAAAGTGTGTACCATTGTCACTGTAGATTCTTTCCGGAATACCAAACCTAGGAATGATTTCCTTGACAAGTACTTTTGCCACCGTAGCTGCATCTGGATTTTTGATTGGAAAGGCTTCCACCCATCTGGAAAACATATCTACAATGACAAGACAATACATATTTTCACATTTGTTCAATTCTATGAAATCCATACAAATAGTGTGAAATGGATATGGTGGTGTGGGGAAACTCCCTTGTTGGGCTTTATCGCCCCCTGTGCATGATGTTTGTTACAAATCTGACACATCAAACAAAATTTATTAGAGTAGTTTGTAAATCCGTACGTTGTGAACACCTGGTTCACCAGCTGTACCATCCCCCCTGTTGAGACATGGCACTGCCCATGGCTCAACAATGCTGCATAGCAGAACAAATTAGAGGGTAGTATCGGTTTTCCCTCTCTAGAGATGTACAACCCCTTTTCAAAGATTGCTCCTCGTTTTATCCATCGCTGTTTTTCAGCTTGCGTAGTGAGTGTCTGCATTGTTTTTAACATATCTAGATCTAAAGTTTCAGAGGGTTGTAATTCCTCATTTAAAAGAAATACTTCTGTGGCTGCTTGTTTTGCAGCTGTATCAGCGATCGCATTACCTTTTGAAATTCTATCTTGTTGCTTGGTGTGAGCTGTGCATTTACAAATGGCTACTTTCTGAGGTAACTGAATAGATTCTAAAAGATCTAAAATAAACTGCGCATGATTTATAGGTTTGCCAGTAGATGTTATCATTCCCCGGTTTTTCCACTGTTGTGCAAAAACATGTACAGTAGAAAAAGTGTACTGGCTGTCAGTAAAAATATTTACACATTTACCCTTTGCTATGGTACATACCCGTATCAACGCAATCAATTCTGTTGCTTGTGCAGATAAATTGTGTGGTAAAGGTTTTGCTTCTGTAATCCCAGTATCAGAGACTACTGCATATCCTACTAGGTTCTGTCTTGCAGGACCCCTTTTGCACGAGCCATCCACGTAGTATGTCACCTCGGCATCATCCAAGGGGACATCCGTGAGATCTTTTCTAGGTAGTGTCTTTTGCTCAATTACCTGCAGGCAGCAGTGCGGTGTGCCGTCTGCAGGGGTCGGGAGCAGAGTAGAAGGATTTAAAGTTGTGCATCGTTCAGTCGTCATATGAGGTTGGCTCAATAATATAGTCATACAGGAAATATGCCTAGCAGGGGAAAGATATACCACCTTTTCTTGTAGTAAAATAATCGCGACTACATGAGGTACTCTCAAAGTGAGAGGGTGGAACAAGACTACTGAGGCTGAAGCATGTACTGCCATTGCAGCTGCAACTACTGCATGTACACAGTGGGGTGAGGACCGTGCCACTGGGTCTAGTTGTGATGTGTAGTAAGCAATGGGGCGTTGCTTATCCCCATGCTGTTGTGTTAACACTGATGTCATGTAACCCTGCTTGCAATCTACAGTTTGGAAAAAACGTTTATGGTAGTTTGGCAATCCCAGAACTAATGAGGACGCTATTAGCTGCTTTAGTTTACAGAAGGCAGATTCTGCCTTTGGTGTCCACTGTAACAAATCCTGCGCTGCCATAGGCTTCTTATATATAATGTCAGTCAGAGGTGCAGATTCCAAGGCATAGTTTGGAATCCAACTCCGCCAAAAATTAGTTATACCCAGGAAGGACATAATTTCCTTCTTGGTAGTGGGTTTTGGTGCTTGCAAAATTGCTATTTTTCTGTCCTCATCTAATGTTCTACCTTCCTTGGATATTACATATCCTAGGTATTTGACCTGTTTTTTCCAAAGCTGTAGTTTATTTTTATTTACCTTATGCCCCTCAGCGGCTAAAAATCATAGAAGTGCTATGGTATCTTCTCTACAATCCTGTTGGGTGGGGGCCGCCAGCAAGATGTCATCAACATAAAGTAAAATCTGACTGCTTCTCGGTCGGGTGAATCCACCCAAGTTACTTGCCATTTCTTGTGAGAATATCGTTGGACTTTCACAATATCCCTGTGGTAGTCGCGTATATGTATACCTTTTCCCCTGAAATGTAAATGCAAACCAATACTGGCTGTCAGGGTGTATCGGTATCGAAAAGAACGCGTTGCTGATGTCTACCACAGAAAAATATTTTTGTTGAGGTTTTAAATCATTCAACAAGGTGTGTGGGTCTGGCACCGTGGGTGCCCTTGGTATTACTGCATCATTTACGGCTTGTAAATCCTAGACCATACGCCATTCTCCATTGGCCTTTTTAACTGGAAATAAGGGTGTGTTACATGGTGAATCGTGAGATTCTACTAGTATTCCTCCTTTAAGTAAGGCTGCTATAATAGGTTTTATCCCTGCCTTTGCATCTTTTCTTATGGGATACTGTCTTTTTTGTGGTCTGAATGCTGACTTTGGCATGATAGTAACTGGTCCCGCTGTACGAATGAGTCCTACATCTGATTTCCCTGTTGACCAGAGAGTCTCTGGTATGTCTCGTAAGGCATTCTCTTCCTCCTTTAATAGGAGTGTCAGTCAGCTGTCCTCGCTAGACTGCAATTGCACAACTGGGTTGGTCTGAGTCATCCATTTCAACTTTTGTACTTGTATTCCTTGTTCTGGCAGTTCTAGTTCTGTCTGTTTCTCCCATCTCGTGACTTTTTCTCCTAGGTCTGCCCATGCTGTATTTCTGTTTTTGGTTAAGCTAACATGTGGTAATCGATTAGATTTATAAAGTGCAAAGAACTCCTGGGGCAATGAACAGCTGGCTGCACTGTTCCCTTCTGTGTCCCAGTACAGGTTACGCAATATCAATCTGTTTGCATGATTCTTAAATAACTCTTGCTCATATTCCTTATCAGGTCCTGGTATGTTGCAATAATACAGGGTACAGTGCAACAGGTGTTGCTTATCAATGTCAAGGGAGGGGAACTTGCTGATGGCTAGGTTCATTAACTCTTTGGTCACAGTCCCTGGACCAATCGTAACCAGGTCCTGGCTGTATCAAAAAAACATTTCACCCTCCGATTGCACTATAAAGGTGTTAATCTGTCGCTGTGCTTCCATACCCTGCATGGTTGGGACTACTGCTATACCAAATAGCTGCATGAGGTCTCTGCCCAAGAGGTTTACTGGGCATTTTGCAGAAACTAAAATTTTGCTTCTTTGTGTCAATCCTGAAACTGGATCAGTTATTGCAATGTTACGGGAGAGAGGCTCCCGATACAGCTGTCCATTAGTTGCTTTGACCAGTATGTAATCAGGTGACTCTGTGTTTTCTGGCAGTTTGGGGGGGTGTATCAGGGTCGTGATGCCCCTGAGTCACACAAAAATTTGACCTCCCTCCCTTCTACCAAGAGTGTAACTTCTGGTTTCGTGAGTGCTAAATAGAGCTCCAAGCTCAATAAAGCTAGGTCTAATATTTCATTTTCTTCATTGCCACTAACTTTCTGCACTTCCTCTACTCCCTCTATCACATTCTCATTTGTCCTTTCTTCGCTAGCCCCTTCTAGTTATTCTTGACTACCATATAGTCAGTCCTCACCCTCCTTGTCTTCCGTTGTTGCCTTCTTGTTTTTCTTGCAATCCCTTGCCAAGTGTCCCTTTTTACCACATTTAAAACATTCTCCCTTTTTTTTCCACCCTTCAAAGTCCTCTGATCGCTGATCAGATTGTTTCCCTGCGCATTTTTCTTGCCCTTTTTCCCAGACTGTACTACATAAACTTCTGCTCCATCTTCTACAGAAAATACTTCAGCTTTCTTTTTCTTTTTGCTATTAAAATGCCTTTCGGCATGCCTAGCATATTCAAGTAATGATTGTAACCTACTTGTACGATGGTCTACCATGTGTTTTGTAATAAAACTGCTTATAGGCATGCTACTGCCTTTTAAAAATGCATTCTTTAACTGCTGTTCATATGGGGAATCTTGTGTTTGATCTTCAGGAACCTGCATTCCACAGTGGTTATTAAAACATTCTAACAATCTGGCATAATACCGATCAATTGTTTCACCTTCTTATTGGATGCATTGATTAATGCAAGTCCAGTCTGCCCTAGGTTTCCATTTTTCAGAGATGCGGTCTGTAAGACCTTTTACTCTGGTGTCTAATTCTGCGCTGCTATGTGGGAGGGGTCTTTGTGCAGCGTCACGGGGATTCCAATTCCCACTAATCATGTACCAGTCTGGCCCTACAATTTGTCTAACTACTTTTTCTATTTCTTCTCCGTTTAGGTTATAACTCAACCTCATTCCTTGTAAATCTTCTGAGAATTTTCTGAAATTAATCTTTGGATGGGGAATTCCCTCAGTGGCTTTCCGGATATCTTCCGAAGTCCAAGGTCTATACACTAAGATAGTTGGGTCCTGATTGTCTTGACCTGCCTGAGGATTGGGTACTTCTATAAGCAGGCATATTTCTTCTTCTTCACCTATAGATCGTGAATTCTTAACTATTTGCCATAACTCGATACCTTCTTCTGAATTACCTGCCTTTGTTCGGGACCTGGTCCCGATGGGATCTCTAATTTTAGTCAGTTTTAATTTCACAATATCTCTGTCTTCAGTGACCGCAGGATATAGTGGGGGTGGACTAATCTGTTCATTTGCTTTATATTCTGGTAAGGGAGGTGGAGGTGCTGATGCTATTACTAAGTTATTATCCTCCCTATCTAAAAACATTGCTTTTGAATCTTTGTTTTTTTGTTCCCTACGGTTTACTTCCTCCAGCCTCCTGTGTGGCTGATGAATTCCTAATCGATGTTGCTTTTTTACCCGACCCTTTGAATCATTTGAAGCTGTTTGATAAGTTTGATAAGCTAGGATTTTTCAAATTTTCTGTCAAATTCATATTTATTAACCCATTTTGAATAATATCTAATATTGTCGACATGCTACGACTGCATATATTTTGCGTCTTCTGGGTTTTGGGGTCTTTTTGTGCAATTATTACCCATTTTGTTTTACCCTTTGATCGTTACGTAACTTCTCTTAATTTTTAACGTGGTACCACGGATTTTGTTATGGTCTCTTCAGAATGACTGCCTACTTATTCTGTTTTTCCTGATCTATGACTAGACAGTAATCTTTTTTGTCCATGACTTGCAAAAATACAATCTGACAAAAACAATACACATTTAGTCCCTGATCTAAAACAGAAAAAAGTAGATTCACCTTACCTGAGCCTACGTGATTGATCACCGATTCGTGGAGACCCGTCCTTCAGTCACAGATCAGAAAGTGGCTGGCCTCTTTTGAACGACAATTCAGTCGGAGGACTTTCCATATAAGAAGAACCAATTTGGTTTCTTCCCCATACGGTTTCAACCACCTGGCTGTCTGATCCGAGGTGAAGAGAGGGTTCTGGTCTGAAGGACCAATCTGTAAAAGGAAAAAACTTCAAAGACCGATGCACGTTAGGTTCAAGCAAGGCACCCTTTATTACTTGCAGCAAGGAGACAAAGCATGTAGATACAGGATTTGTCTGACTCTTCGATGATCAGTATGTTATTCTTATACAGTTCTCTTCATGTCACACAAAAAATGTTACTATTCTATTGCTGACATGGTTGGACACAGCTTTCTGTATGTTTCACAGGAATTGTTACAAGAGTTATTGCTGACATGGTTGCATTATTTGCTGTCTTGCAGAAACATTTGAGAAAAACAACCTGGCCTTGGGCTTATTTTAGCCCACCTTAACTTTTCAATTCTTCAATTGTACGGTTCTAATACATGTGTTACATTTTGTCTAGATTCAAGGTACATTTCTAGCTTTAGTACAAGTAATGCTGACTATGGTTTATACTTTCAAGCATCTATTGTTTTCTTTATCAAAGCTTCTAGCAGCTGCATATTTTCTCATGGTATAAGCAGAAATGAAATATCTCTTTGTTAAGTTTCATGACATTAGCAGAAATGAAATGTCTCTTGTTAAGTTTCTAATAGCTGTGCAGATTCATGCAGTGTGAACAGAATAAATGTATTAACCCTTTTAAACCTTGAATGCACTAAGCATGCATATTACTATTATATATTTTTCTAACAGTACCCCAAGCAGATTTCAAGGAATTTTTCTTCAGGGAAATGGCAAATGTTGCGGACGTGATGGGGAAGAAAGAGTTAAGTGGGAACTTTTGTTTTGGGAGTGTAATAATTTGTCAGACTTTAAAAATTTCCTACAGAATACTCTGTTGGGAATACTGAGTGAGCAAATGAGTGAGCTGGGATTCAGGATCTGAATTGCCTAGACATAGTAAGGTCTTCTTAAGTTTAATTCTGGTGGCTGCCAAAAAATAATTACTAGAAAATGGAAATCAAAATCCAAACCAACTATACTTGAAGTAGTGAATATTTTATCAGAGATAAGAGAACAGGAAGTGTGATCTATAGAAAGAGGTAGGAGTAAATTACATTAAAACAAATGGAAACTTTGCGAACAATACATGCAGAAAAAATGTTTGGAAGAGGAATGGGGTTTAAGAGAAAGCAGGAATTGAATAATTTATGTAATGTTTCTTTAGATTATTGGATATATAAAAATGTTTGTGATGCATAATATTTCTAAGGGTGAACTTGATAATATTGTTTGATTGCTTTTATATAAATCTGAGTTTGCCTGTGTTACAAGTGATAATTAAATAAAGGCGTATTAAAAAAAAGCAAGAAAAAAGAAAAAGACCATGCAGAAGTGTATATAGGATCTCACAAAGCTTGCTGCAGCTAAGGGCATGATAGTGGTTCTGAGTGGAATCCTCTCTTCACCTAGAGTGATGCCAAGACACAAGGAGAATTGTTGGTTTCAACAACTGGCTAAGTTGCTGGTGTTATTCCAGGAGGATCTGATATGTATTTCCCTGGGATTAAATGATCAATAGTCTGACTTGCTTTGCAAAATATCGACAGAGTTTATCTAATGAAGATCCCAATATAATATCTGCAGTCCTAAAATGGATGTTATTAAAGTGGCTGTGCTCAATACCAGGATTTATTTATTTATTGATTTTTTTAATCAATTGCATTTGTTGTCCGAGATAGTCTGCCTGGACTGTGGTAGCCCCTTTTTAGTGAAGGCCTGGGGAAAAAGCTCCAGTTACAAAATAGGGATGTTTTTGCAGCAAATAAAAATGTAAAGCTTAAAGTTACAATATGGACATACAGTAATTGAAATGTGCTAAGGGAAATCTGCAATCAGTAAAATAATAGCTATTACATATTAATAAAAGGCAAACTGGAATATACATTGAGGAATAAAATGTCAAATTACAATTTTGCATTTATAGGTAGGAGAAGTATGAGTAGAAAGCAGAGAAGAGGTGATAAGAGTGGAGAGCAGAGAGGAGGTGAGGAAAGCTGATTAGTGAAGCTGAGGTAGATGTAGAAGGTAGTGAGTATGAGTTGGAATTTTGCTGGAGGAAAAAAGTAAGGGAGAAAGTGAAAATGATAGAAATGTCAGCAAGGGCAAAGTGATAGAAGACAGTAGGAAGTTTACATTGCGAAGACACTTCTGCATTTGGAATACATCTATGTATACATTGTTACCAAGACATGGCTCAAATCTTTAGAGAGCACCCAGAGTCTGGCTTCTGTGCCTCCTATGCCTGCAGATCTACCAACAATGGTGCTGGAGTGTAAGTGTACATCAGGGAAAATTTCCTTTCAAAATGGATACCCTGAGACCTCCCTCAGTAAGCTTATTGAACTACAGATCACTTTAGGGGAAATCTTATTTCCAACTCATAACCTGCAATCTATGTCCTACCCTGGCACCAGATGACCATGATAAAATGTCCCTTTAATCCTTGGAGACTCAACTATACTTTCATTTATTGGAGCTCCTATATTTCCAGTGCTGGGTAAAATGAAATGTCCAGCTTGTTCTTAAAATGACCAGACACACTAAAATTCTTGACTTAGTACTCACAGTCTCAGCCTCTGTCCGCCCTCCTTCCATGGACGATCCTTCATTAATAAAGTTGGTTACCTTTGCCTATAAAACTTCCACTTCCTCAGTTTAAAATACCACCCTTCTATAAAGACTTCAAAAAGGCAAAAGTTGTATAAACGATGCAATGAAATATCTAAATTTGCCCCATCAGCTCCACAGTAGACCACAGTTATGCAGCCAACTACACAAGTGATCTTCGTGTCCATTTTAGATAAACGTATTGACTTAGCAGTCCTTTTTAAAACCACATATGGTAGGACATTCAAAAATATACTTTCCTAGTGGTCTGCTATATAAACAAACTGTATGACAGATGAAAAAAGCTCTTTAAGCTGCCTCTTATGGCTAGAACCCCACCGCATCAGTATAACATTAAAAACCTCACTAGGAATCTGAAAGCAGCTGTAGAGACCGGTAAAGTATCACATAAATTAAGACTAGCAAAAAAAGTAAATGATGCTTTTAAATCCTTCAGTTATATAAGAAAAATAAGAAATAGGTTTTCAGTTCTGATCTGAACTTTTCCATAATGGTATCTTCCATTCAAAACATTACAAAAACATGCTAGCTAGCAAGTTTACAGCAGCTACCATCCCCTATCAAACCTTCCCTGAGTCACCCCACTGTAATCATGAAAGAACACATTCTTAAAGTAGTCTCAAAGACTAAGAACACTTCCTTCATGGGTCCACAACATACTGGGTTGTCAAATAAATAGTATTAAACATGCATTTGTTGATCCCCCTTCTGAAACAGTTTAACTTAAATCTTGCTATTAGCTGTGTCCTGGAATCCTGATACACTTCAGTAGTAATTCTCCTCCATAAGGGTAAGTCTGTCATAGACCCAGGGAAGTATAGACCCATCAGCCCTACTAGCCTTATCTATAAATCCATAGGGAGCATTATCACCTAACTTATAAATCATGACATCAAAAATCTAATTAAGCTAAACCCGTGGCAGTTCAGCTGTGTAAATCATAGGTCCTGTCTGCTGAATCTTATCAGCTTCTTTGAGAAAATCACTCAGGCAGTAAGCAGTGGTTATACCATCCATGCTGCGTACCTTGATCTGATCGTTGTGTTTGATATCATACCACATGATGGAAGTACTTATAAGTTGATAGCCTTAAGCATAAATCTGTGCAATGATAATATGAATAGCCAGCTGTCTTAAGGAGAGAGCACACATTATCAGAGTGAATAAAGCCTCCTCAGACAGAGAGAAAGTTAAATTCCCTCTAATGTAAACTAATGTCACTTCCCAGTGCATAGAAAAAAGGCTGAATTTAAATGTTAATAAATGTGGCATCCCTTCATGAAGCAGAAACACTCTCCATTCTGTTGCATTGAAAACACCCCTTTACTGTTCAAATCAGTGATCATGGGTCTGGACACATGGACTGATAGTTGTTGTTCTCCCTCTCCTTTAACCATCACATGGCAAACATAGTTAGGAAATCCTTCTACATATCACAACTAATTGTCTTCTAAAACTAAGGATGTCATTATCCTTTTGAATTCTGTCCTCTTCAGACTTGTTACTGAATACAATGCATCCATTGACATGTATCTGTCTAGACATATTAAAAAATTGAAAAAATACAGAGATTCTTAACAAAGGAGATCTCTGGTCTTGGAAACCTTAGCTACCAGAAGAGATTGGAGTTCTTATCCTTCTACTCAGTGTTATACAGGCTCCAGAGGAGACACCTGCCCCTAACTTACCACTGCTGTTCATTCTGGTAGTGGACTACATTAGCAAAAGGTTGGAGGGGGGCATATCAACAAAACTGCTGTATGCAGATAATGTGGCATGGCAACCAGACTCTGAGGAGAAACTTATGCAAATGATAGTGGAAATGGAATGCAAAACTGATGGCACGTGGGGGAAAAAGGTGTACAGACAAGGCAGTTGCCCTGGCAACAAATGGGGAAGTCAGAAGATGCTGAAAATTGAGATGGAAGGGAAATAGTGGAACACATGAGCAGCTTCAGGAATCTAGGATGGGTGCTTGAGTAGTTTGGAGCTAGATTCAGAGGTGTTGCAGTCAAGTGGCATAGCTAAGTAATGAGCTCTGAAAATTAAGTTGCAGTAATTTCAGCCCTCATGTAGGTTGTTCTGACATTTTTGCCAATGAATTTCAGTTACATCTATCAAACTGCATATACCAGACAGTCCTAGTCAGAACTAAATATGCTGGGAAGCAAAAACACATCTTGGTGGAATGTCTGCATTAGTAAGCTCTTTAATAAAAAATCTAAGTAAAGCTTTTATTAAATCAAAATCGGAGACTTCCGCGGTGGTGCAGCGGTAGCATTGTTGCCTCACAGCAAGAGGTTCTACCATTCGATTCCTGGCTGGAGTGCGGGGAGTGCCTTCTGTGTGGAGTCTGCATGTTCTCCCTGTGGTAGGGTGGGCGTTCGAAAGACATGTATAATGGGCATGCCTTCGTTGAAGTTTGAACGTCGAGCTGGTACCTCGGCGTTCGTGAAAATCAACTGCCAATCATTAGCGGACCAGAGTTCCGCTGTGGCGACCCCTAACCGGGAAAAGCCGAAAGACAACAACATTAAATTAAAGTCTGCCCATAGTAAACACTGTATAAAAATACACCAACATCAGAAAGTTATCATAAGGCTGATCAAAGGTGAATAAAAATTAAAATTAGCATCTAAAGCCCAGGATAGCCATAGCCCTTCTGTAATTACTGTATATCAGATGATTAAGGAATAACACACAGCAATGCATTGAATTAATTCATAAAAATATTATCCACTCAGTTCTAAATATATTGCCGATATACTTACAGATACATGTAGCATTGTTTTTACTCTGGGAAGTCAGTGAAGTTTCACAAATTCAGGAGTCCCTATTTCCCCCAGGATTATTATAAAACATGGCCTAAATATACTCTCTATATCTAAAAATACTGTCTCTTTGGTCCCAACAGAATGCCTGGCTGCTTTATAAAAAGTGCCAGAGGCATCATTTGTCTTAACCCCTCCTAAAACTGTTCAATGTAAGCATAGCAAAAGGGCATGTTCCAGAGTTGTAAAAAAACTGCTGCCATTATTTTATGCCATAAAATGGTCCCAGACTCGTATTCCAAGAACTGTATACCCATTAGCTTAACACGCCCAGTTTGCATAGTCAATGAAACATGTTATATCTGATTTTATAAGCTCTGATACTGATATAAAAAATATATATATGATTCTAGACTTACAACAACAATATGGTTTTGACAAAATGAGATCAAGTCTACTCAGTTTAATAAACTTTTTCAAGAAAGTCCATGAAGCTGTAGATAGCGGCTATACATTTTGTATAGTTGGCCTGGATCTGTCCAAGGCTTTGGCACTATTTTCTATGGTGGAATTGTAAATAAGCTTAAAGGTCTATAAGATCCTTATGTTGTAAACTGGATAACTAACTGGCTGACAGATGGAACTCACATAGTTAAAGTAGCAGGTGCCATCTCAGAAGCCAAAAAGGTGACTAATAGCATTCCTCACTTTCTGTTTTTCATCTACTTCTAAGAGCTCCAAACCACTAGCTCAGACATATGGTTATCTAAATTTGCTAACAAAGTTATGTCTTGTCATTCACTTAGCATATGATACTGTGTTATTACAGCAAAGGCTAAAATATATAAATCAATGCTGAATTCAAAACAGATGTAAATTAAATGCAAAGAAGACCAGCATTGATGCTATTGGTAAACAAATATTGACAGCAGTTTACAGTGTAGACAGCACTTCCCTCCAGATGTATACGGTCTTCAGAGGTCTTGGCCCCTATCTAAACATCTCCCTGTTTTGTGAATACCTTATGACCTGACTTGTTTCGCTGTTCTGGAGGCAGGATGTGCCCTATGAGGGTAAGTAATGACAAGGTGATTATGTTCCATGGGCTAACTCTGCCTCATAAACTGTATGCATGTATGAATAAGGGCAGTACGTGGATATGTGATCGAGCCTTTGGCTATTTTCAAGATATCACATGTGAGACTG
This sequence comes from Protopterus annectens, assembly GCF_019279795.1. Classification (NCBI taxonomy): domain Eukaryota; kingdom Metazoa; phylum Chordata; order Ceratodontiformes; family Protopteridae; genus Protopterus; species Protopterus annectens. The sequence goes on along the minus strand of NC_056729.1, from coordinate 653,252,314 downwards.
TTGGTAGTAACTAACTATGCTTTTACTTTATGCAGCTGGCCATGTATTTACTTTACATTGAAATGTGTGCAATGTTTCAAAAGAGAGATTAAATAGGGAAGAGTAGGTAGTCATGGTAACAGAACTACTGATGTTCAACCTTCTGACCATTTGGCAGAACTTTCTGACAGAGTCATGAAAGTTCTTAAACTGACTGGCAAGTTTGTTGTTACTAAGTTGAGGAAAGGAGGAAATAATGAAATTATTACCAGGCTTCAGAAATTAATCGATTATTCACTGAAATTAATTTGACATGATTGGAGCCCTGCTTAGAGTGGTAATAGAGCATATATGGTCTCTGTTTAGCATAACTGATCTGATGTCAGGTTAGAGGCAGGGTACATCTATAGTCATGGCATGTCTCTTCTGCAGAACAGCCATATAGTTTAGAACATCCATAAACAGTTAATTGAAGTGATGCTCAGTATCCTCTCCTGGTAATCAGAACAAGGGTGTCCAGTTGATTCATTTCAGTACTTGACTAAATTCAGAAGTGTCAGACTTTCTTATATTTCTAGAAAAACAGTGCTTTGTTGCCTTATCACCCTTTCTGTGACTCCACACAAAAATGTTGATAAGCAGTCATTGATAGAGTCAGATTGACGCTTAAGAAAGCAGTATAATCTGGGTAGTTGTAAAAACCCAGTCTAGAGTATTTTTAAACTCACATTTTATCTGTTCTAGTAACAAGAGAAGTAATCTGGCTAGAGTAATAGAGCTGTAGTAAAAGGTGGTAAGATTCATCTGCTGATAGTTTCTAGTTAGTGCTGAGGTCACCCATAATGATGAACTCAGTTTTCTTATTGGTGGAAAGTGATTAGAAAGTCTTCTCAGTTATTGGCTCATCCTTTCCCAGAGGGATTTATAGACAAGTGTGTAGGCAGGATTTTCAGATTTGTACTCACAGCTCCAGACTACTGCGCCCAACAAGCCATGCTCACACCAACACATTGCTTTCGGTGAACTTCCTTAAACTGCTGACCAATCGATGCCCCTTTCACAATGCTGCTTATTGAATAGATCATTGACAGCCATAAACCGGGATGCTAATTACTTGCATGATGAAGCAGCATGAGCATTTTATTCCAAAAGTGCATCTTCTTGAGTAAAAAAACAAAATACCTTCCCATTTACCCCAATCACATACACACACACTCACCACATGTATACCAGTTAAATAGACTACCAAGACACTGTCAGATAGTCTTAAGTGCTAGCAAGTTTACGCAAATGCACAGCAGTTTTGCACAGGCAGAATTATAATACTAAATAATAGGACCACGCATTTCAGTTACAAGCAACCCCCCCCCCCCAATACCTGTTACCTACATAAAGTAAGTGGTTTGGCCTTTCCAGCATCACTAATAATGTTTTCATTACTGTATTGAATTAATGCCTTAATACTTTAATGCATTTAATAGAAAAGTGCATAATTGTATTTAAAGGTAGCCAGTGCATTTTTTTCTTAGGGCTAAAAGTAAATGTTTTCTAAAAGCATGCAAGCTGTTTTTTACATCTGAGAGGTGTGTAGAGAGAAGAAATCAGACAGCAATAGGTGTAAGTGGGATACAGGCTGTAATGTGCGCTTTAACAAGGTAACCTTAATTTTAGATTAGGTTATGCCTGTGGGTGCAGCTGTCAATTTGGGGCAATTGTTCCTTTCTGGAGTGTTAAGCTTTATTTACTAAAATGTACATAGGTTTGTATGTTTCTTCTAAGTTAATAGGAGATGAGATGTTTTGAAAATGTATTTATGTTTTTGTCTGAGGGTTTTTATTAAAGTAAAAAGTCTTGAGAAATGTGACATAGGTTCAAATGGAGATGAGAAGAAGCAAATTTATAAAAGATCAGCCTGCCAGATATTAGTATGTGCATGTAAGACAAACTTTGGAAATACACATTCGAAAAAACTGTTATGTGTATAATAAGTGGGAACAGTAGCTTTGTTATCATAATGGCTACTCTGTCCATAGTGTCTTGGAATGTGAATGGCTTTGCAGTTATAGACAATCAGGAAGGAGTACTGAATTATATTAAAAACACAGAGTGCATGCTTTGGTAAAATTTTTAGCTGAATCTAGAATAGAAGCTTCTGTTAAAATGAGATAATTATTAGGGCATATAAAATATTGCATGGGAGCTATAGGAATCAATCAGCTGAGGTTAGAAAAGAGTCGGAAGAGAGATTAGATAAGCAATTCACAAAAGAAGCAATGGGAAGACATATATGGCTTCTGGACATGCAACAAACTCTAAAAGAGTTAGAATTTTTGCTTTGAAGTGTTTGCATAAGCATTTTATACCCCAAGCAGACTCCAAAGAATTTTTCCTCAAGTACATGTCAAATGTTGGAGGTGTGATAGGGAAGAAAAAAGTAGCGGGGAGCATATGTTTTGGGAGTGTAATGAGTTGGCAAACTTTAAAAATTCCCTACATTATACTGTGTCAGAAATATTGGGTGAGTAAAAGGGTATAACTAAGGAAATTATTTTTTTTTTTAGCTAGGATAACAGGATCTGAGTTGCCTAAACATAGTAAGGCCTTGGTAAGTTTAATTCTGGTGGCTGCCAAAAAATCAGCTGCTAGAAAATTGAAATCAGAGTCTAAACTAGCTGTATTTGAAGTATTCAGCATTGTAACAGAGATAAAACAACTGGAAGTAGGATCTTTAGAAAAGGATAGGAGCAAATTACATAGATAAAATGGAAACTGTGGGAACAATAAATGCAGAATTATATTTTGGAGGAGGAATGAGGTTTAAGAGAAGGCAAGAATTGAACAATTTATGTAATATTAGATTTATGATAATTGTACAGAGGATTATATGTGATGCATAATGTTTGTAACTGTGAACGTGTTAATGTGGTTTGTTTTATTTCATATGCATATATGTTTGCCTGTGTATTAAGTGATAATTCACTGAATGTGTTAAAAAAAGAAATGCAAAGTGCAAATAACAATGCTACAGGAAACATATTTGGAAAGAAAGTATCCCGTGAATTTTACAAAGAATGGGTTTCAGGATGGATATTCAGTAGAATGTCAAGGACAAAGGAAAAGGGGAGTAATAATACTGATTGCTTAAAGGTTTCCAATAGTGATAGACACCAAAAAACAGTAACAGTAGATGTGTGGTAGTAAGGGGCTATTGGGAAGGAAGTAGGATTATGTTGCAATGTAACCATATTCCACCAGCTACTATTATGGAGCTGAAGAATATTTTGGGATAAATAATCAGCTTTCAGCAGGGAGTATTACTTATAGATGGGGACTGGAACTTAATTTGCAATAGTGAAGATGTATCAGGGGGACCTAGAGTAGAGAATTAACAACTTTTATGAAAAGTACTTGGTTTGGAAGATGTGAATTCAGTAACAGGAGCTCAGAATGTATATATTATTCTCTAAGGTACAATAACTGGGCTGGACGGAATAGAATATTTCACAGGAGCATGTGCATTTAACTGAAAGTTTTGACACTCATCCAATAACTATTTTAGATCATTCACCAATAAAAACTAAAATATAAATACAGAATAATGAAGTAAAAATGAGACACTGGCAGTTTCCCAGCTACGTCTTAAAAAGTGAGGAATTTAAGGAATAGGTAGTAGAAATTATTCAAGAGTTGTTAGGGAATATATAAATTTATTGGAGTAGCTAGTGAGTGGGATACAATGAAAACTGAGTTTAATAATGGGATAGAAAAATAGAAATATGGTTAAGAAATAACAGAAATAATGTAGAGGGGCTGACAAAGGTTAGAGCATTGCAGAATAAGGGGATTCTCAAAGAACAAGAAGAGGAGCAACTACAGAATGCTAAATAGAAAATAATGGAGTATTTGGATAACATGCATTAGTTTAGAAAGAATGTTGTTAAGCAAGTACTTTTTATATTTTATAGCAACTTCAGAGCACAAAAAACATTCGGCACACTGACTTAGGCAACATAAAGTAGAAAGGGTTGTCACCAAACAGGGATCCCATGAGAAGAAAAATAGCCAGAGGTATTATAGATGTTTTAGAGACATTTCAGAAATGTTATGAACATTTGCATAAAGTGGAGAAATGTGGAAATCAAGACAGAGCATAAATGGAAATATTTATGGAATCCTTAATTATGCCAAGATTAGCAGAAGATGAGGCTCAACAATTAATAGTTAAGACAGGAGGCGATGAGACAAAATGGTGATGTGTAATCAATTTGCAGGGAAGTCTCCAGAAACAGAATGTATTCCTGTGGAATTTTTAGAAGTTAGGAGGGAAGAAAGTGATAAAGAGCTGCAGAATTTTATTTAATAAATGTCTTCCTTGTCTCCTGTTCTGGGATGGGTGTGGGTCACTTCTGTCCTAGTGTACTTACTAATTGCTACTTATTAAATTTCTGTGATATTTTATTATTTTTTCTCTATCTATATATGCAACTGTTTCCTGCATTGAGAATGAAGCACTGTAATTTCGTTTAGCTACACTGCTGTGTAGTTCTGAATGACAACGTTTTCTTTGACTTTGACTAATAGTATTTTAAAAGGAGGAGAATCACCATCTTCTTGGAAGAAAGCTGTGCTGGCTGTGTTACCCAAAGAGGATAAAGATCCATCAGACTCATCCTTGTATAGACCCATTGCACTTTGAAACCATGATTATAAAGTGTTTATGTATAAACTATCTAGAAGAATGGAAAAGATGTTGACAAAAATGGATAAATAAGGATTATTTTTTTTGTGGATAGGAAGCAAATATTTGGCAACATTAATAGAACTGTAGGGATTCAGAGGGAAGCAGAATGTAAGAAATGCAGCAGTTGTTGGTGCATCTTGATGCAAAGAAAGCATTAGACAGAGTAAGATGGGATGTTATGAGAAGGGCAGTGGAAGCATTTGCATTCCCTGATGCAATAATAAGGTTAGTTATGAAGATATATGAAAGATTAGAGGCTTGAATTAAACTGGGAGGGCTCCTGTCCAATAAGTTATGCTTGAACAGGTGGAACCACAGAGTGGTGTCCCGTTTCACCTTTGTTATTTGCTTTATATTTAGAGTCATTGCCAAAGGAAGTAAAGAGCTCAGAAATTCAAGGATGTAATTACTGTGGTAATCAAGAAATGTTGGATTTATTTGCAGGTAATATTATTTTGTACTTGATAAGTCCAGAAATGAACATGGCAGTGTTGTGGAATATAAAACAAAAGCTGTAGCCATAAATTATGTATCCATGCATGACTTGGTTCAGCAATACACCTGTTTATGGTGTCATGATATGATGAAGTATTAAGGAGTATGGTTTAAAGTGGTTTCTGTTATGGCAACTAAGTATATGTGACAAGAGACTAAACAAAAGATAATACAAAAACTGAGGAAGTGGAAGCTCTTATTTAAGAATATGGATAATAAGATACAAACAGTGAAAATATTTTATATGCATATCAAGCATATTTTTATAAACCAGGGTAAAAGTTGTGAACAATAATTAATAAAGAGCTGAATGAATTTACCTGAGGGGATGGGAGGAAGAGTTAAGTAGTATGAGTTGATCCTCCCAACAGAACAAGGTGGTTTAAGATTACCTGACTAGAAGGGATATTTTAGGACTACACAGTTGATTCTCCTATACATAAAACAACAGAAGGTTATAATTCAAAGTGGCAAGGGATGATGATGAAGCAAGGGGTGGGGGGCGAGTTCAACAAATATGGAGAGAGTATGATTTTGGATGCAGATCTTTAAGGAGAATAATAACTATGTTACAGAATATTATATTCATAAAGTTGCAGAAAGTATTCTAAGAAGAAACCCAACACATGAATGGAGAAAGGAGATTTTGCCATTAAAAATGACTACAACTAGGGGTACAGAGAACAGGCAAGAGGGGACTGGAATTTATTGGAGAAAACTGACAAAGGAATCAAGGTATTGGAAGCAAATAACTAGAGAGGGAAAGGTAATACAGTAGGATGAGGGCAACAAGAAGTTTGAGCTGCAGGTAAGAGGCTGCCTTCCCTATCAGGGATTGATATCAGAGTTTAGGCAAAGTGAAAGGGATAGTGGAGTTCTAAGTGAAAGACCTGACTTGATAGAGATTTTAGTCAACTCTAGAACAGAAGCTAATGTTAAAAAGGGGATGGTTAGTAGAACATATAAAATATTGCATGATAACTATAAGAATCAATCATAGGAGGTTAGAAAAAAGATTTGTAAGAGACAGGAAAAGCAGTTTACAAGGGAAAATGAGAGGACATATGTATGGCTTCCAAGTGTGCAACAAAGTTCAGAAGGACTTGTAAGGGTTTGCATATTTATTTTTTGCACCAAGAAAACTTCAAAGAATCTTTCATGAGGTAGATAGCAAATGTCATAATGGGAAAAAAAAGTAACTGGAAACCTTTTTTTGGGAGGGGAAGAATAATGAGTTGGCAGATTTAAAAAGAAATACCCTACAGAGTACTGTGTCAGAAATACTGGGTGAGCAAATGGTTGTAAGTAAGGAAATTATTCTTTTGAGCTGTGACACAGGATCTGAATTGGCTATACTTAATAAGGACTTATTAAGTTTAAATCTGTTGACTGCCAAAAACCCAATCGCTAGAAAATGGAAATCAGAATCTAAACCAACTGTATTTAAAGTATTGAGTATTTTAAAAGAGACAAATGAAATTGAAGAGGAGTATTTAGAAAAGGAAAGAGGTAAATTACATTGAAATAAATGGAATTTGTGAGAACAGTAGTTGCAGAATAATGTTCAGGAGGAGGAGTGAGGTTTCAGAGAGGACAAGAGGTAAGTTTATACACCCCTGTTAAAATGCTAGGTTTTTGTGATATAAAAAATGAGACCACAATAAATCATTTCAAAACATTTCCCACCTTTAATGTATAACATGTACAATTCAATTGAACAAAAAATCTGTTGTGGAAAAAAATAAAAAAAAATACAATAAGCTGGTTGCATAAGTGTGCACACTCTTAAACTAATACTTTGTTGAAGCACCTTTTGATTTAATTACATCATTCAGTCTTCTTGGGTACACAACTGCCATCAATTAAAGGGACTCTAACCCCAAATAAAGTTCAGCTGTCCTAGTAGGATTTTCCTGACATTTACTCACGTGCCTGCTACAGCAAAAGCCATGTTTCACAGAGAGCTTATAAAGCATCAAAGGGATCTCATTGTTGAAAGGTATCAGTCAGGAGAAGGGTACAAAAAAATTTCCACAACATTGGATATACCATGGAACACAGTGAAGACAGTCATCGAAAAGTAGAGAAAATATGGGGCAACAGTGAAGTTGCAAAGAACTGGACATCCCTCCTAAATTGATAAAAAGACAAGATGAAATCTGTCAGGGAGTCTGCCAAGAGACCTACAGCAACACTGAAGAAACTGCAGGAATTTCTGGCAAGTACTGGTTGTGTACTACATGTGACAACTTCTTCTTCTTTCAGCTGCTCCCGTTAGGGGTCGCCACAGCGGATCATCTGTTTCCATTTCTTCCTGCCCTCTGCATCTTGCTGTGTCACACCAACCACCTGCATATCCTCTCTCACCACATCCATAAATCTTATCTTAGGCCCTCCTCTTTTCCTATTACCTGACAGTTTAATCCTTAGCATCTTTTTCCCAATATACTCTGCATCCCTTCTCAGCACGTCCAAAGCAACGTAATCTTGCCTCTCTGGCTTTGTCTCCAAACCTTCCAACCTGGGCTGACCCTCTAATATACTTACTCCTAATCCTGTCCACCCTCGTCACACCCAGTGCAAATCTTAACATCTTTAATTCTGCCACGTCCAGCTCTGACTCCTGCCTTTTTTCAATGCCACTGTCTCCAACCCATATAACATAGCTGGTCTCACTACCCTCTTGTAGACCTTCCCTTTCACTCTTACTGGTACTTGTCTGTCCAAATCACTCCTGAGACTCTTCTCCACCCACTCCATCCTGCCTGTGCTCCCTTCTTCACCTCTCTTCCACACTCACCATTACTCTGAACTGTTGATCCCAAGTATTTAAACTCATCCACCTTCGCCACCTCTGCTCCCTGCATCCTCACCATTCGTCTATCCTCCCTCTTATTCACACACATATATTCTGTCTTAGTCCTGCTGACCTTCATTCCGCTTCTCTCTAGAGCATATCTCCACCTCTCCAGGGTCTCCTCCACCTTTTCTCTACTCTCACTACAGATCACAATGTCATCTGCAAACATCATAGTCCACGGGAACTCCTGTCTGATCTCATCTGTCAACCTGTCCATCACCATTGCAAATAAGAAAGGGCTCAGAGCTGATCCTTGATGTAATCCCACCTCCACCTTAAATGCATCTGTCACTCGCACCGCAGACCTCTCCACTGTCACACTACCCTTGTACATATCCTATACCACTCTTACATACTTCTCTGACACTCCTGACTTCCTCATACAATACCACAACTCCTCTCTAGGCACCCTGTCATATGCTTTCTCTAAGTCCACAAAGACACAATGCAACTCCTTCTGACCTTCTCTGTACTTCTCCATCAACACTGTCCGAACAAACATCGCATTTGTAGTGTTCTTTCCTGGCATGAAACCATACTGCTGATCACTAATCATCACCTCCCTTCTTAACCTAGCTTCCACTACTCTTTCCCAAAACTCCATGCTGTGACTGATCAATTTAATCCCTCTGTAGTTACTACAGCTCTGCACATCACCCTTATTCTTAAAAATCGGTACCAAAACACTTTTTCTCCATTTCTCAGGCATCCTCTCACTTCCCAAGATTTCATTAAACAATCTAGTTAAAAACTCCACTGCCATTTCACCTAAACACATCCGTGCTTCCACAGGTATGTCATCTGGGCCAACAGCCTTACCATTCTTCATCTTCTTCATAGCTGTCCTTACTTCCTTCTTGCTAATCCACTGCACTTCATGGTTCACTATCCACACATCATCCAACCTTCTCTCCTTCTCATTCTCTTCATTCATCAGCCCCTCAAAGTACTCTTTCCATCACTACATGTGACAACAATCTCCCGTATTCTCCATATGTCTAGGCTGTGGGGTAGGGTTGCAAGACGGAAGCCTTTTCTTACACAGAAAAACATCCAGGCCCGGCTAAAATTTGCAAAACAATACATCAAGTCTCCAAAAAGCATGTTTGAAAATGTGTTATGGTCTGATGAGACCAAGGCTGAACTTTTTGGCCACAATTCCAAAAGGTGCATTTGTCACAAAAACAATACTTTGCATCACGAAAAGAACACCATCCCCACAGTGAAGCATGGTGGTGGCAGTATCATGCTTTGGGGTTGCTTTTCTTCAGCTGGAACTGGGGCTTTAATCAAGGTGGAGGGAATTATGAACAGTTCCAAATACCAATCACTTTTGGCCCAAAACCTTTAGGCGTCTGCTAGAAAGCTGAAGATGAAGAGGAATTTCACCTTTCAACATGACAGTGACCCCAAGCATACATCCAAATCAACAAAAGAATAGCTTCACCAGAAGAAAATTTAACTTTTGGAATGGCCCAGCCAGTGCCAGACCTAAATCCAATAGAAAATCTGTGGGGTGACTTTGATGAGGAATGTGCACAAGAGATACCCTTGCAATCTGACAAATTAGGAGTGCTTTTACAAGGAAGAGTGGGCAAATTTTGCCAAGTCAAGATGTGCCATGCTGACTCCTACCCAAGAAGACTGAATGCTATAATTAAATCAAAATTTGCTTCAGCAAAGCATTAGTTTAAGGGTATGCACATTTATGCAACCAGCTTATTGTACGTTTTTTATTTTTTATATTTTTCGCCTAACAGATTTGTTTGTTTTTCAATTGAATTGTACAGGTTATAGGTTACATTAAAGGTGGGAAAAATTTTGAAATGATTTATTATATCATTTTCTTATGTCACAAAAACCTGGCATTTAAAAGAGGGGGGGTGTAAACTTTTTATAGCCACTGTGTGTAATGTGTGACTGAATGATAGTTATAAAGAAAGAAAACGTGTATAATATGTGTAAATGGAAAAAATGAATATGAACTTTTTTTATTAATGTATGTGTGCCGATATCTTATCTAATATTTTAATAATAGTGCTTGTAGTATGGGTTCTGGGTATTGAATAGAGAAATAGAAAGATTGTCTGTGTAAAGAATCAGAACCCCACCATCATCTGTATGTTCACTATCAGCTCTAAAGATATTGTAGCCTGGTGGAATGATATGTGAATCCTTGATGTGTGGTTTTAGCTAAAGATGGTAACTATACAACACTGGTAAAGGCTGCACCAGCTGTGGATTAGGTGTGAATTGTTTCTCATGATCCTGGCAACAATGATATGAACTGTCTTCAGATCTTTGGAATTTACTCGGTCACATTTCATGAGGTCTGTAATAATAGTCTGTTGGGCAGAACTTGGGTTGGGATGAATACCATCCAAGAGAAGTACTGTAGGTTCATAGGTATGCACTAGGCTAATGGCCCTGGAGCCTTTACAAGCCTAACCCTTAGGATTACCCTGGCATTGTGCCACCCGACCTTAATTTCCAGTGCCTCTGTTGAGTAGAGCCATTGGAGTGATCCCCAGGGTGAATTTCCTATTTCCCATCCACCCATCAAGATTTCTCTTGAAGAGGGCCAGTGAGGTGCTCTGTTTGACATGTATGGGAAGTCTATTCCATAGCACAGGCAGTCTCTGGGTTATGAACCTGTCCCTCCAGCACGTTCTGTTGATTTGGTAATAAGGTTGATGTCTCTGGAGCGTGTGGTGTGGAGGGATTGGGATTTCTTTAGATGTAGCATTTCTGACAGAGCTGGGTCAAACATGGCTTTGTAAGTCAAGCAGAGATCACATCTAAGGCGATATGAGACAGAGAATAGTTGGTGATTTTTTAATCTGTCCATATAGGACAAGTGTTTAAGGCCTAGGATCCTCTTTGTGAGGTACTTTTTCAGCCTCTCCAGTTGTTGCAGGTGTCTAGTGAGGTACATGCCAAATGAGGCATTGTACTCAATGATTGGCCTAATGAGGAAAGAGTAGAGGGAGATAATGATCTCTTTCTTCCTGGATGCAAAACCCTTAGTAATGAGATGTGCCACACAGAAGGACATTCTGACTACAGTGGCAGTGTGGTGGTCAAAAAAGAGGTTGCTGTCAACCTGTGTTCCCAGATCTCTTATAATGCCTTCTGTGTTCAGTGGACTACCATCAATGTGGTAATTCATGGGAACCGGGTTTTTCCCAAAGGGGATGACGGCACATTTTTTGGCATTGAGCTTAAGGCCATGGTTCTGACACCAGTCGTTGGTCTCAGTGAGGCCTTTCTGTAGGATGTCAACATCACTTGGGGAGTTAATAATAGCTCCCAACTTGCAATCATCTGCGAACTTCATCAGCCAGAATCCCTTCGTGTGGGCCTGGACTTCAGAGAAGTAGATACCAAACAGGAGAGGACCCAGGACCAAATCATGTGGGACTCCACTCGTGACTGGTCGGCAGTCTGACTTGGAGTCTACGTTCACGCTGTGGGTTCTATCGGTGAGCCAGTTTGCAATCCACCTAGTGATATAGGGGTTGATGCCTAGCTTAGTGAGTTTTTCTATGATTCCTGAGTGGGAATGGTATCAAAGGCATTGGCCAGATCAAGGTAGGCTGTATGAACCACCTTGCCTTTGTCCACAGCTTTGGTGACTGACTCAAAGAAGTCGACCAAGTTGAGCAGGCATGATCTACCCTTCACAAAACCAAACTGTGTGGGATCCAGAGTTTGGAGATTCCCTATATCCTTGTTTATTAGGTCCATGATGATGTGTTCCATAGCTTTGCATATCAGACCCGTCAGGCTAATGAGGCGATAGTTCCCAGGGTCTGTAGTCGCTCCTCCTTTGTGAGAGGGATGACTGTAACAGTGCGCCATTTGGTAGGGACAAAGCCTGATATGAGGCTGTGATTGAACAGGGCACACAGGTGAGGTGCCAGTTCACTCTGTAGTTCATGTAGAACATAGCCAGGGATATTGTCAAGTCCCATAGAAGCTGTATTCTTGGCCTTGGACAGTGCTGTTTTAACCTGTGCAGCAGTAATACTGGTATTGCGATTGGTCCTTTTGGGGGGGGGGGGTAAAGTTCGCACTAAATCTGTCGGCCAGTATATTGGCAATATCTGTTGGCTCGGTATAGGAGGTACCATTGTGCAGTAGCTCAGAGCAAATCTTGGTATTGCCGTGGAGATTCTTTACATAACTGTAGAAGGCCTTGTGGTTGTCTTTACTATCTGCTGCAATTCTGTTTTCATAACTAGCTTTAGAGGATTTGATGAGGGATCTCAGCTTTTTGTTGAGGCTGATAAGGGGTTTTTTCCAGTCTTGGGACTTCACCTTATTCCTCATCAGTTTCTTCCTTCTGTTGTAGAATTTGTTTATGGCAGGGGACCACCAGATTGGCTTCCTTTTTTTGGAGGAGAATGTCTTGGTTCTGTTGGGTAAGGTGAGATCCATGCATTTGTGTACGTGTTCATACAGTGCATTGGTGTATGATTCGGCAGTCATGCAACTATTCTCCATCCACATCGGTTCCATGAAGTTAACCATCTCTGTTTTTAGGAGCTCAAATTTACCTTTGGGGACATTTTTCATGGTGGTTACCTTTGCGGGGGGGGGGGGGTGGATTTCCAAGGTGATGAGTTTGCGGTCAGATCTAACCAGGTGACTATTGGTGTAGAGCAACGGTCACCCATGTTAGTAATGACCAGATCAGGGATGTTGCTACCTCTAGTGGGGGTAAGAACAAGGTGGTCCAGGGAATTGGAATTAATGAATTCCAGGAAATGTTGGGCAAGTGTATTGGTACATGAGTAGTTTTCCCAGTTAATGGAGGGGTAGTTGAAGTCACCCAGTATGAGAGTGTTAGGTTGGACCCTAATATTCTCCAGGGTGCTTAGGAACTTGGAGTGTGAGTCTTGGGACATGGTTGAGGACCTATAGCAGGCTACAACCTGAATCAGTGTCTTACCCAATGTTAGCTGCACCTGAAGTATCTCTGATGTGTTATGTTGGGCTACCAGTCTGGAGGTGTGCGCATCCTTTATGAATATGGAAACCACCGCTTTTGGAGCTTCGGTCCAGGTTCTGGGGCAGGAAGGTGTGGAATGAGTTATAGCCTGGTAGTGCAGGGGTGCTTTCTGCTGCCTTGAACCAGGTCTCTGTTACAGTACAAATGTCGATGTTCTCCATTTTAAGGAGTGCTTTGAGCGAGTGCATTGTGAGATTTAGACTTCTAGCATTGAGCAGCGTGACACTCAGATTGCATTTTTCTGTAGCTGTTATGGTGGTAATTTGGTCTTTGGAACGCCTCCTAAAAAAGGCACTATAGGTGTGGCAAGAGCCTTGGCCAGTATCCGGAAGCCCAGGGGTGACAGATGCAGGCGATTGCTGGCAAAGCATTGAGGTCTGTCAGTCATGTCATCCCAGGCAGATAGTTACTGGATCCCCTTAGAATGACACCAGAAACTTAGCCAACTGTTCAAATAAATCATTTTCTGCTTGTACTGTGGTATCATTCTGGGTAATGGTAGGATGTTGCTCAGGGCTAGGGTCATACCCGCCTGGGCTACATAATCCGAGAGCTCTTCCATGTCTCTTTTCATGTAGTCTAGGGAGGTGCATCTCAGGTCACTCACACCCACATATACAATGACAGAGTCATATTTTTACCTGTTGTTGAGGGACCTGAGTGTGTGCGTTATGTGGCGGGTCCTGGCACCTGACAGGCAACTGACTGTAACTTTCTTCTTATTCAGCCTAGTGAGTGGGACATCAGTGTGCCTCACTGTCATGTTACCTATGACTTGTGTGGTGGGCATGCTGTTTTGCCTTAGGGGCTTTGATTGAGTGGCACACTGTTTAGGAGAGTTATGTGTCTCGTGATTAGTGTTTTGTTGCGGTGGTCAAGTGCGTTTCTGCCTTGGAGGTCACTGCTGTTTGGGTAGATTTCTGTTGAGGGAGTCCGCAAAGGTGGGTGTGTGGTTTTTGTTTTTATGTGAAGGCAGTGCTGGTGTGTGTTCTGGAGGGCTATGTGTTCCATGTGAGGTGGTGCAAGTGTTGAACTTCTCCTCTTGACCAGCTATTCCGGTCTTGGCTGGAGAGTGCATGGCTTCCATTTTGGATATATAAGTGCATCTCTCGCAAGTCTGAGTCTTGGGAGGTAAAAGGAGAGGGTTGTCTGTGTACATGAGGCAGTTACTACATTGCCTCAGGATGCCCAAATTCACCACGTTAATAGGAGAAAGCACAGGGAACTGACCTTTAGACATGCTGTAGTTGCCCTAAGTCATACCATACAGTGCAGGTAAATTTATTTTTCCGAATTTAAAGCATTTTCTGCATTGGCTTTATAGTTGTTAATGATAAACATGCAACAAACCCTTATACTGGCAAAACATTCTGAGCACCGCATAACTGGATTACCTGCCACATTACGTTCCTTTGTTTGGTAATCTAAAGTTCCACCAGAATGGTATTGCAAGTAATCATATTTTTAAAGGTAGTCTATGTTCATAGAGGACTAAATATTAATGAACACCCAAGGGGAGAGTTAAGCACATCAGCTAGTACTTGTGTTGACCTCTCATTTTCACATTACTTAATGTAGTCTAATTTGTGACTGCCTGCACAATAAGAGGTGTGCCCACTGTAGATATGTTGGGCCACCTAAGTTAGAGCGAGTAGGCGGCAGGGCCAGACATGAACTCTAATCTGTCCAGGTTTTTACTCATTGTCACTGAACCCCCAACATTTATTAATTCCTTACTGAGACCTAGGCCACATGTGTAGTATTCAAGAAAACTGGCAAGTGGTGGTTACTACCGAATAATGAAAAGAGCCAGAGCAAGTGGCAGAAAAAGGGTATTGTACCAGAAAGAGGTCTGAAGTCAATAATGAGATGGTTACGTTACACTTACACATGACAGAAGTTATAGAACGAATGTTGATAAGCAGGTGTACCTTTAACACTTTGATAAAAGGGGTGATTCATAGGTTCATAGGTTCATACTAGGCTATCTGCCCAAGGGCATTTATAAGCCTAGCCCATAGTTATGTGGCTTTCGCCACCCCTTTAGTTTGAATAAAAACTATGCCTATCATTTTGCTGTGCCTCTGTCAAGCAGTGACACTGAAGTAATCCCTGGGGTATATCTGCAATCTCCCATCCATTGGTCAAGACTCCTCTTGAACAAGGCCAGAGAGGTGCTCTGCCTCACATGTACCTGGATTTTGTTCCACAGCATAGGGAGTCTCTGGGTGATGAATCTGTCCCTCCAGCACGTTCTATTTATAACCGTGTCAAGGTTTAAGTCTCCCGCCCTTGTGGTTCTGAGGGATCTAGATTTTTTGAGGTGAAGCATATTCATCAAATCTGGGTTTGACATGGCCTTATATGTCAGGCACAGGTCACCTCTGAGCAAGCGGTATGAGACTGAATAGAGCTGGAGTTCTTTCAGTCGGGCAGCATAAGACATATTTTTGAGACCCTTTATCTTTTGGTGAGGAACTTTTGGGGCCTTTCAAGCTGCAGCAGGTGTCTGGTCAGATACATTCCGAACGGGGCATTGTACTCAATCATAGGTCTAATGAGTGATGAGTACAGGGGACGATGACCTCCCTTGATCTAGATGTGAATCCCTTCATGATCAGGTGGGTGATATAGAAGGTTTTCCTAACTACTTTAGCAACATGAGTGTCAAAGCGAAGGCTACTGTCAACCTGGGTCCTCAGATCCCTGATGACTTTTCTGTGCTCAGTGGATTGCCACCTATATGGTAGCTAGGGGTAACCTTGTTTTTCCCGAAGGGTATGACTATGCATTTTTGGCGTTTAACTTCAGGCCATGGCTCTGGCACCAGTTATCCGTTTCTGTGAGGCCCTTCTGGAGGATATCTGTGTCAGATGTGTTTTCGACTATGGCGCCCAGTTTGCAGTCATCTGCAAACTTTGTCAGCCATAACCCTCCTGTGTTTGCTTGTACTTCAGAAAAGTAGATGCCGAACAAGAGTGGACCCAGGACTGAGCCCTGTGGGACACCACTTGTGACAGGCTTTGAGTCTGACATGGCTCCAGCAACTCTGACCCTGTGGGTTCTGTCACTTAGCCAGTTTGCAACCCATCTTGTGATATATGGGTTTACATTCAAGCTGATGAGTTTTTCGATGATACCTGAATGGGGTATTGTGTCGAAGGCCTTTGCCAGGTCGAGGTAGGCTGTATGGACTGCCTTTCCCTCATCAATGGCCTTGGTGACTGTCTCGAAAAAGTCAACCAAGTTTAAGAGGCAGGATCTGCCTTTGACAAAGCCAAACTGGGTTGGATCCAAAGTCTGCAAGTTCCCTATGTCTTTATTTATGAGTTCCATTATGATCCTCTCCATGGCTTTGCAGATAAGGCTTGTCAAGCTAATGGGCGGTAATTTCCAGGGTCTGTGGAGGCACCGCCCTTATGAAGTGGGACCACAGTCGCGTGCGCCACTCCTTGGGTACGTATCCTGAGGTGAGGCTAAGATTAAACAGCTGTCCTAACTGTGGGTTTAATTCCTCGTTGAGTTCGTGAAGCACACAGCCGGGGACACCATCCGGTCGCATGGATGCTGTGTTTTTGCCTTAGTGTGGGCAGTTCTCACCTGGGCGTTGGAGATGTATAGGGGGCTACAATCCTCTGTAATAGATATCTCTCCTTTTGTGGGGAGGGGAGAAGTTTGCACTGAACCTGTCAGCCAGTATGTTGGCAATGTGTGTAGGTTCAGTAATTTTCACATCATTTTGAACTAATTCTGAGCATATCTGGGAGTTTCCTCCTAGGTTTCTAACATAGCTAAAGAAGGCCTTATGATTCTCTTTAGAGTCCTTGGCGATTTTTCTCTCAAAATTTGCCTTGGATGATTTTATGAGAGCTCTTAGTTTTTACTTATAATGATCAAAGGTGTCTTACCTTTCAAGGATTTTGCTCTATCTTGTAGTAGCTTCCTCCTTTTGTTGTAGAGCTTGTTTATGGCTGGGGTCCACCAGACTGGACGCTTGCCTTTGGTACAGAGAGTCTTAGTTTTGTTTGGGATTGCCTGATCCATGCAGTCCTGTAGGTGCTGGTAGAAGGCATTTGTAAGTGATTCAGCGGTTTGAGTAATGTTTACCACTGGCTCAGGGGCCTTAAAGGAGACCACACTAGTTTTTAGAAGTGTGAAATCGGCTTTTGAGAAGTTTTTCACTGTGGTCTTTTTTGTTTCAGGTGGGGCGGGATGAGGACCTCCAGCGAGATTAGTTTATGATCTGATCTCACCAGTGAGGGGTATACTTCCGGTGTTGAACATTTTGATCCCATGTTCGTGATGATGAGATCAAGTATGTTTTCTCCTCTTGTGGGGATGGTGACTAGTTGTTCCATGGTATTTGAGTTTATGAACTCCAGGAATCTTTGGGTTAGAGTGTTCGGGCTTGAGTAGTGTTCCCAGTCTATATTAGGGTAGTTGAAGTCACCTAGTATGATGGTGTTTGGAGATACATTTATCCTCCAATGTTTTCAGGAAGGCCATGTGAGGTTCCTGAGTTTGAGAGGGTGGCCTGTAACATGCTACAAATTGCAGAGCAGTCTTGCCTATGGTTAATTGCACCTGGATGGTCTCCGATGCATCGGCGTTGCCACCAACCTTGAGGTGTGGGTGTCCTTTATGAATATGGACACCCTCCTTTCTTGGTGTTGTCCGGATTTTGGGGCCGGAACGCATGATATGAGGTGAAACCTGTTAGTTCTGGGGTGCTCTCAGGAGCCTTGAACCAGGTTTCTGTCACAGCACAGACATCGATGTTCTCCATATTGAGAAGGGCCTCGAGTCGTGCATCTTGAGATTGAGACTTCTGGCATTGAGCAGCATTACCCTTAGTTTTTTCCTTTTGGTGTTCTAGGGTGGTAGGTTTAGAATTTGAGCCTTGCTAAAAAGGCACTATGGGGTGGCAAGAGCCTTTGCCAATATCCGGAAGCCCAGGGTGACAGGTGCAAGCCGTCCCTTGAAGCAGCATGGCTTGTCCAGCATGTCATCCCAGGCAGACAGACATTGGATCCCCTTTGAATGACACCAGAATTTAAGCCAATTATTAAAGCTGATCATCTTATCACTGTATTGTGGCATCATTCTAGGTGAAGGTAGGATACTGCTCAAGGTCAGGGTCATACCTGCCTGGGCTACATAATCAGAGAGCTCCTCGATGTCCCTTTTCATGTAGTCCAAGGAGGTACGTCTCAGGTCGTTGACACCAGCGTGGACAATGACTGAGTCGTACTTGTACCTGCTGTTGAGAGACCTGAGTGCTTGCGTTATGTGGCGGATTCTAGCGCCCGACAGGCAGCTTACTGTGACCTTCTCTTTACTCAGTCTGGTGAGTGGGACGTCAGTGTGTCTGACTATGGAATCACCAATGACAAGTGTGTCTGGCATTTTGTTTGGCCTTAAGGGCTGTGTTCATGGGTGAAGCTCTTGCAGTGGTCATATACAAACACGTGTTTGGTAATGCATGGTAGCATATGCTTTTGTTATCTTCTAAATAATGTTCAAGCCTAGACAAGGCACATCAGAAAAACTACCATGGCCTCAGTATACTGACAGTGCCAGATTCTTTGGCTGCCCAGTTCTCACCTCCCCGTAAGAGCTATATCATGGAATAAATGAACCACACTGGGACAAAGTCAGGTGGGGAGAGAGAGAGAGAGAGACTGGAATCACATGAAAATCAGAAAGACAAAAATATAACAGTAAAACAACTAAATTACTGTTTTTAAACCATAACTCAAGATTTCCCAGTATAAATTAAAAAGAAGTGGATCCATGAGTGCACAGTGGTGTAATCCCGATTTTCTATGAAATTATGCCGAAAAGGTATAAATTCTTGATAAAAAATTCTTTAAAAAATGCCATTCAAGTCACCAGCTGGAGCCAAATTATACATTTTTTAATTTATGTGCCAAACTTTCATGGGTCATACTAAAAGATGCGTTTGAGAAACTGTGAACAGCCCAGTAAATGCCAGACCCAAGTGAAGTATCTGACTTTTTAGTGGAGCAAACAATAATTGATTTTGAGTAAATATATCCATCTTCCACAAATCCATGTTATATTTTCTTCCTGAACCCTGTAGTAATAGAATAATGTAAATAAAAGCAGTACAGGATTTGATCATTTACACTTGATCATAAGAAGTGTGTGAATAGTATCGTGTAATATAGCTGAGAAATAGAAAATCATCACTCTTCATTTATAATACCCATATACTCCTGTTCAGGGCTGCTAGTAAGCCAGAGCATGCTGTGGCACTCAAAAGGTATAAAGGTAGAGGGCAAACATACACACACACACATTTATACACACCTAAGGGCAATTTACAAGATCACCACCACTTTAGCATTCCTTTCAGATGTCAAAGGAAGTTGAACACTTGACAAAAACCTACATGGTCACAGGGAGGGCATGCAGAATCTGCTCTCGCACAAAATGCACTCCAGCTATGAACTGAAATGGAGAAACAAGCACTATAATAAAATAAAACTAAATATGCCAATGTGTGATGTACAGGAGAGATATAATTCAAAAGTCTGTTGTTAAATGCATTAAGTTTGTAAATAGCATTAGCATACCTGTCAGAACTAGTCACTTCCTTATTTCATGTATGGCATGCTTTAGTTTGTCTTTTCTTGCATGTTTTACCGTGTATATTTGTAAACTAAGTGCAAAGTTCCTTTTTATAGAGAAAAATAAATGAGTATATACAATGTGCTCATATTTTTACAAACTTGAGAAGAGTACCTCATAAATAATAGAAGTTTGAAATGTTTAGTACACAGACAAGCTGAGTTTTTTGTTTTGTTTTGGTTTAGTAATGTGGTGCAAGGTAAGTGTCACTTTACAGGCCACAGAGTGCACTGATATGATTTGTTAATGGCAAACAATCATTTTTGCTATTTTTACCTCCACTACCTGGTGATCATTAGGTTTCTGTCCGCCAGTCAACCCATTCATTCCCTTATCACTGTGGACAAGAGTCAAAAAGTGAAGCTGTCATTTAAGTAGTGCAGCCAACAGCGCAGTTTGAAAATGTTCAGGAGAAGTCACACCTCCTAATGTGGTGGTTGAGTGCCTACAACCCCCCCAATAGGTGAAATAAGCCCCCCTTTTTTCCGCTCCCTCCTGCCCTGCTTGGCTTCTTCCAATGCCAGGGCCACTAATCAACCCCCAGTCACCTGGGTCACAGTCAGGACTTCATCCATTTGCTCCATGGAGCCAGTCAAGAAACAGTTCTAAAGAAGGAAATATGACTGCAAAAAGTAAAATGCCTGCGCTTAACTATGTAAATTAGGGCCAGATTGCTCCTGCATAACATTATAATGCTCCATAAAACATGTTAGTATATCACCAGTCTATTGCAAGCTTGACTACTTTTTTATTAACCTAATTCTTCTAAGTTTAACCATCGTTTAACAGTCTTGCTACACTGGTATGCTGTAAAATTTGATGCATTATATCTTCTGTTGTCTATGTATGATAATGTATGACATGTAAAAATGTTCTACATTCTGATTTCTTACACTACAGAAGGAAGACATGTCAGACAAGGACCGTTGGCAACACCTTGCCGATCTGGCTGATTTTGCTTTGGCTATGAAGGTGACACTGATGAATATCAACTACCAGTCATTCAATAACTTCATGCTTCGAATCGGTAAGTCTCAAATGATCCTTACCACTCATCTGATTTCATCAGTGTTATGTTTTTTCATACTAGATCAGTGTTTGGAATCATTAGATAGTTCCATCACATGATTTGTGTTATCAGAGCTATAAGGCTCTTTATGCTCTGGATAGTTAAGTAATTCTATTGTAAAACATTTTACCAGATTCCACTATTTGATATATATATTTTTTTACTTAAAGAGGAGAGAGACAGATAAACAAATCCATTTTTTCATTATGTGAATGAAGAAAATGAGGGTCTCCCAGCTCATTTTCTTCTAGATTTTATTCTGATGATATTAAAGTAAGTCAACTTCTGTGAATTAACAGCCCTGCAGTGCAAAACAGACTTACTAGAATCAAAACTGCTGGTAGTTGCTGAACAGAATCCTGGGAAGAAAGCTGCAGACTTTGAAAACAAAACATGGTAAAAATGGTTCTGTTTACTTTACTGAAGCTAAAAGACCTAAAACTGAATATTGAATTGCACACGTTCACAAACTGGCAAATATGAAATGCTGCCATGCTTTTAAATCAAGTCTAAAGACAAGCTTCTTCTAGATTTTACACAGGGGCTAGTGTCCTGCAATCCCAAACTTCCCAGATCCTGCCTTCTATTATGCTGTCACACTGAGGTTGCACAGACTCAGGTGAAAGACAGATATTTTTGCAGTGGTGCAAAATAGCATGTTGTACCTTCCCAAGGTAATGTGACCTCATGATGGCAATGTAAACAAAAGGAGTTATGGGATGGAGGGGGGCTAGTTCCCTTTCAAAAAGCACAGAGTCTCATCAGTAATCAATGCAGTGCATGCCAGTTCATTATGCTAAGTTTGTTATTTTATTTATGTATTGTATCTTTTGTATTGGAGACAGCTTTGGTAAAGTAGATCTTAAGTGGAAAAAAATCTTTTTTCATACATATCTAAAAGGAGACTGAATGATCTGGCTACAATGAATTTTCAGCAACTTTATTGGAGTCATTTGAGATCCCTAATCTTATAGACGTTTTGCAGTCAAAAATAAGCCTTCATGCCTTAGACACAAGGCCAACTATTGTGTAAATACTATTGCATTTGTCATTTGTTTTAAGACTTAAAAAGATTCCATCCTTAAATATTTTTGGTTTTCAGATAAAAATGCACAACTGGGAGATATAGTCACGTTTCAAACACCTAGTTATCTGGCTTGATCAGTACATTACCTTTCCTTACAATATTTATGATACTAAGACTAAAATTAACAAACTCCTTTTTTGGTCTACGAAAACTTTCCACTTCCTCCCCTAGATGGAAGAATGGCTATTGAAAAAAAGGGTACTTCTACCCAATTGCAATATGGGCTTTCCATTATTGTAGCAACCTCCAAAATCACTAAAATTCTCTGCAAACCTCTGCATATAGTATGTGCACATTTATTTTACCAGTTCCACAAAGGGTGCGTTATTGCTCTACCTTAGCTAAAGCAAAATGGCTGCCAGTATAACACAGAGTCACTTTACTTTTGCCTTCTTTATTCACAGATATATCTACATATAATGCTTAATTTTGTCAATAGATTAGTCAAATGCAGTGCAACCTACACCCTCTGATCCAACTCGCCCTCCATTCCCACTTTACTTACACCTCATAATAAATTGTACAGCACAGATTATTGTCTCTCAGTTACTGGTTTCCCAAACATGGGGATCTCTCCCAGCATATATTAATTCCATTTCCATCTACACTAAATGCAGACTCCTTCTCAAAAATACCTTTTTAGTGAAGTTCTATTTATATGGTTTCTGAATATTAGTATCACCTAGTTACTAGATTCCATATCTAATCATCTAATTCTACAGTTAAAATATCTTTCCTATGGATTATGCCTTTCATCTTCTTGACTCTTCCTCATATTTATTACCTACCTCTATTGCCCTGCTCATATTTTGTCTTATATCCTGTCTTTATATTCAGACAAATCATATGGTTAATATCCTGTTCAAATCCTGTTCAATCTCTCCCATAATCTCCAGACTCTCTCTATCCCTTTTATTCTGTTTTCTTAAGTACACTTTTTTCCTAATCATCAGTATGTCCCACACACTGCTAAAACTATGTAATTATTATATGTAGTTCATATTGTATGAAGATATATTACAATCTCTCAGATTCCGAATGCATGTTTAGTTATCTGCCTTTACTGAAAATATCAGTCTTTTCTGTTTGTTTGTAGTTCCAGACTGAACCTGAAAATGGTCCCTCTATAACAAATGAAAATAAAATAAAATAAAAACAAAAATAAAACAAGGTATACAAAATGTAACTGCTTTGAATGTCCTTTCACAAAAATTCATAGCCAGTACTTTCTTTTTTGTTTCAAATTGGTGATAACTACAAATTGTGATGATATGACTCATTGTCATATTACTGTATTGATATAATGTTACATTGATTTCTCCAAGTCCTTTGGAGAATGATGGCAATGGACCCCATTCCTAAGTCAAAGTACAATTAAAGTTTGTATTGTTTCAGCCTTTGATGTTAGCCAGAAGTACTCTTTGCAGCACCTACAATGTGCCCAGAATTGGCTCCTTCTGCAATTCATATAGAGTTACATGCATCAGTAGCATATCTAAATATGACTGTAAATTATTTTTTATGAGACCCATTGCACCTACTACTATTGGAACTCTCTGGGTATCCTTCTTCCAGATTGCTATATTTTCTGCCCACAAATCATGGTACTTTATGACTTTGTGTCTCTCTGTACACACGATGATATAATCACTGGGTGTAGCAATTTCAGTGATCAATTCTATGTTTGCCGTCTTTTCATAGCTTACTATATCTGCTTTTCTTGCATCTGTTTTTTTGAACTGTTGGTAATGGGTGATCCCAAATGATATAAAGTTCATCATTCTGTATAATGCTTTGTGGCTTATGTTTCCAATATGTTGTCAATTTAATATTGTAGTGTTTGCGCAGTCCACACTGCAACATTATTATACCTTTTAGTATACAGGCCCTATGCTGTTAGTGTATTTTGCCTTTACTCATATCTCTGTCTTTTTTGTTTGTAGTTCCAGGCTGAACCTGAATGTAGTCCCTCTATAACAAATGCAAATGAAATAAAATAAAAACAAACATAAAACCAAATTTACAAAATGTAACTTCTTTGAATGCCCTTTCACAAAAGTCCATATCCAGAATTTTCTTTTATGTGTCAAATTTATGATAACAAATTATGATGATATGACTTGTCATGTTACTGTATTGATATAATTTATTTTAATTTCTCCAAGTCTTTTGAGTTTCTAATACCATGACGAGAATGGACCCCATTCCTAAGTGAAAATATGATTAAAGTTTGTAAAATTAATATTGTTTCAATCTTTGATGTCAGCTCTTCGCAGTAACCACAATGTGCCCAGAATTGACTCAGTCTGCAATTCAAATGGAGTTACATGTATCAGTAGCATATCTAAATGTAACTATAAATTATTTTTTTATGAAACCCATTGCTCCTACTTTTAAGGAACCTGCATTGGTCTGTTTCTCCCACATGTCTAATGGACTTTGTAAACCAGCAGATATGCACCCAGGATATGCACTCACTGTCCTGGGCCACCAATATTAACTTGTCATCTTTTGGTTTAAATTCACCTCATCTTAACCATTCCTGTATCAGATCCTGATTGACATGAGGTTGTTTCAGGAGCTTTTTTGTAGTTGCAACCATATTTATTCCTTTTTCACATTTCTTGCCTTCTCATCTCATCGTTCTCCTTATATTCTTTCTTTTGTTTTTTTGTTTTTTTTGGCACATTCAATTGCTGCCTCATTTTATTTGCTTCTAGTCTGATTTCGATTCCCACTTGACATCAATATGCTTCTGTTAAACTAAGCAGGGAAGCCATCTTAGACTTGTTCTCATCATGTTTTAAAGCTTTCACTGTGTGTGGATCTGGTGAGATCAGCAAGTGTGTGTATGCCATCTTATGATTGCAGATCTATATATGTAATCAGTTTTGAGGAGGCCCATACTTCCTTTAGAACAAGTAATATATAATCTTGGTGTACACTGGTTTTATATATCATTTGATAAACGTGAAGCATTTTTCTTGTTTTCCTGTCCAACTGATACAGTGCCTTTTGGGGCCAGTCAGTCACCCCAAAACTGTAAGTTAGAGTAGGAAGAGCAGATTGGTCTGTAGCTTGGGCTTTGTTCCTAGATGTCAGGGTTGTTTTGAGTATTAATTTTAATCTTCTAAAATATTCCTTACTGAGTTTTGTTTGTACTACTTCATGTTTTATTGACAATCCTTCATCATTTTCCAAATATGTATACATTCCTTCATGCTCAAGTTCCATTATACCACATTCCTGTCTCTGACTGATATTTTCTTGATGCTGTAGCTTTTCTCCTTAAATGTTGTTTTTGAACATTTATCAAGACCAAATGTAATCTTTATATTATCTGAGAAAGTTTTGACCACTTTGCAGTTGTGCTTTCAGCTCCTTATATCATGAACCATACAGTTTTAAATCATCCACAAAAAGAAGATAAGTCTTCACACTTTGTTGCTTTCTAGGAACCAAATTGTAACCATGACCTAATCTGTTAAATAGACAGCTTAATGGGTTAAGGGCAGGACAAAAGAGCAGCTGTGACAAAGTGTCACCAAGAAATACCACACTTTGAATTATGAAATAATTTGTCCTTGATCATGGCTTAGGTACAATGTGGTTTGCCACTGTTTCATGGTCACTGCAATGTAATTGATCAATGTACTAGATGTGTTACATTACGTGAATGTAATTTGTGGGGCTTTTCTCCACAGGCCTCCACTGAAAATTGATGCATAACCCAGTTAGTCTTTCTGGTCAGTACATGCAAACAAGTAAAGAAATAAATAAAAATAAGAATATACATGTATAACAACAATACATTTCATGCTGGGGGAAAAGAGAGAGAGATTAGTCTTCTGTTTAAAACACAGAAAGAGAATAGTATTAAATTCCAGGTGGACTAGGATATATTTTTATAAAGCTATGAGTAAAGATGAAATAATATTTTTTGAGTATGCTTAAAAGATGCTTAAGAGAGGGGATAAAAGAAATCTGCAATTATGGGATAATTCAAATAGAAAAAAAGATGACAGAAAAGATATAAAGAACTGGATAGCTGTAATTTTAGGAATCATAGATTACAGAATATGTATGAAAATTTTGCAAAAAAAAAGAATGGAAAAGGTGCTGGATCAGGTATTAGATAATGGAGTTTCTGGTGTTAAAGGCAGAGAAGTAAAAGAGATATTAATAATGATTAAAGAAGTTATCAATTTGATACTAGAAAGAAATGACATATGAATAGCAATGTGATGTTTCAAAAACTTTTGACAGGGTTAGACATGAGGCAATGTGCAAAATACATGAAGCATAAGGTATAAGTGAAAAAACAGTAAAATTTATAAATACATGTTATGAGATTCTGGGGCAAGGGCGATGTTAAATGGATAGCTTGAAAAAAGCTAATCTAGAAAAGGGAGTATGGCAAAATTGCTCACTATGAAAGTTTGTGTCTGTTTTATTAATGAATGCTGTAAAGCAAATATGTGAATATAGATTACAAAATGCAGCATAGGAATTAGATAGTGGGATTAAAGTACCAATATGCATATCATATGCAGATGACTTGGTTGTATTTACAAAAACAAAGTATGAATGGATGAAGTAATAGTAAGACTTAATATATTATTAAACAAAGCAGGATTACTATTAAACAATTTTAAAAGGATATGGTGCAGTAAGAAAAATAAATGGAATATATTATCATAGAAAAGAAATAAATATACTAGGTATAAGATTTGATGAATATGAACGAGTAATAGAACAATGTAAAGAAAAATTGGAAGAAGTAAGGAAATTGACAGCATGGTGGAAAACTTTTATTGTTTCTTTAAAAAAAGTATATATATTAAATGCCTATGTGGTAGTAACTTTAGCATACATAAGTAGAGTTTATATGTTTCCAAGTAGTTTGGGGAAAGAAATAATGAATATTTTTTAATTTAATTTTAGTTGAGGTGGAGGATTAAATTAAGAAGCTATCAGTGAACTGTTTCCTGTGATCCTGTGGTGCAAGGTTTGACTCCCTTAACCTCCATTGCCTAACTGTCTGACTTTAAACAAGTCATTTATTGAGACAGTCAATACTCTTGGACTGAGTCTGAAAAAAATCACAGAGATCAGAGCTGTACCCCAGAAAACAAATACAAATAAATAAATTAAATCTTGTGAGAAGGGGTATAATGTGTAATAGCAAAGAAGAAAAAGAATTACATTTGAAAAGCCCTATTGTATACTTGGCCCTGATTCCAAAAGACTTGCTGTCAGTGTAAGTGACTTATTCTCGTGCAAGTCTGCCCTGATTCTGAAAGACATGCTCTTGATGTAAGTGACTTCCTTCAGTGTAAGGCCCATCTCTAAAAAAGTCTTATATCAGGGGGCCAGATTCCAGAAGACTTCTCTCAAAGTAAGCTACTTACTCTGAGACCAAGTCTTTTAGAATCTGGCCCTTGGTATCTATGTATTTGTTCCAGGTTATAAAAAGGTTCATTAAACAGAGACCCGAAGGTCATTATAAGCCTAGCCATGTGTACCAAGTATAATACTAGAGAAACCAAATATAAAGGATCTTGCCTAAACTCAAGATCTTAGTTAACAATGACTGCCCATATCTAGGAGGGTCACAGGTGATAATTTAAATCTATTAGTCATGTAATCATTTGTCTTTTAACATTGTTATTTATGCCTAGCTGCCCTTCAATTGCTGACTAATACAATCAGTTTACTGTTCGGATAATTAATATACACTTACTCTCAGACTTTTTATCATTTTAATTGACTTTTTTGCAGCCCTTGTTTGTATCATCCGTTGTATTATGACTCATTTATTTCTTCATAAAATGCTTATATTTAAGCAATTGCTGACTGATTGCAAACTATTTCTTATATTTAGGTAATACTGTATATTAGCATTCTCTGAAATACTTGTCTGTCTTTTGCCAAATGTCTGGTAGGGACTGTGACAAAGGGAAATACTGTCAGCCCGGCTAGATGGAATTTTGTAAATAATTCTATGTCATTTGTGAATATTAATATAATTTATATAGAAATGTAACAGAAGGAAATCCTGCCAGCCTGGGTAGCTGGAATTTTTATAAGTGGTTATGTGTCATTTGTGAATGCCAACATGCTTTATGTAAGATGCTTGTGCTACAACTGTGTTACTGTATGTTATGTACTGAACTAAAATGTAACCAGAGCATGCCTTGCTGTCTTAGAACAGAAATGTATATAAACTATTGTAGCTGTGTAAATGTATATATTTTTAAAAGTGAGAACTAGAACATAGAGGGTAAACTTGCAAAACTTCAAGAAAATAGTTGAAATTAAATTGTTTTACAAATGAGCTGTAAAAGTTATCTTTCAGTTTCAGTCAACAGAAGACAGGATGTCTATACTAGGGGACTCTCTGTATTGTTTTGTAAGTGTTTTATTGTTTTATGTCCTCTAACAGTTGCAAACATCCAAAGGCTATGTATTTTCACAGATACATGTTAAATGTGTTTCGTTTCTGACATGAGGTTTAGCTTGAGAACTAAAGTGACAAAAAGTGATATCATCCAAGCTAATCCAGCAGTAATATCTGATATTAATTTAAGAACTCTCTGAGAGAGAAACAGGGCATTTTGTATCTGTCTTTGATGTGACAGTGTCAGCTGGGAAACATCCACTCATCTAGGGCATAGTAACTCATTTAGATTCAGATAGGAATATAGTTAAGTATAGTTTAGATGTTTTCTTTGCTTATTTGAGACTGTCCTGCAATGTTGTCAACTATTTCCTGTGATTTTGAACTCTGAAGTTACTGTGATGACTTATTGAGTATTTTCTTGTTCTTTTAGTATTTATTATTAAATATATTTAAACCTTTCAACAGTAGGATTGGACACCCTTTACTAAGGGCCTTAAAGTAGCTGAAAAGTTTAGCTGTTGGCAGTCAGAACTACCTTATAGTCTGGGCAGAAGGGAGCATAGCTAGTAAACCTGTGCCAGCCTTTCCCAGGAGTGTGTGTGTGTGTGTGTGTGTGTGTGTGTGTGTGTGTGTGTGTGTGTGTGTGTGTGTGTGTGTGTGTGTGTGTGTGCATGTGTGCGTGCGTGTGTGTGTGTGTGTGTGTGTGTGTGTGTCATCTACATGGGCAGGGGACGTGAAGCACTGGTTGGACAGAGAGGGTACTGGAGATCTTGGTTTGGCCACTCAGTTGAGAGCTCAACCCTATAGCTGTGCCAATAGGGAGTATTATTGGGGATCTGGAGAAAGTGGGAGAAACCAGCCCCAGAATGAATGTGATCTCTGTATGCTGTTAAGGGAAATTGCACTTTACTGTGTTTGTACTTGTCATCCTCCCAGTATGCATGTTCCCCACTGTTGCCAGTGGTGAGTATTGATGCTACTTGATTACTGGGCCAGTGCTGGGGCATCACAGGGACTTCACTAAGAAATCAGGGCACCTGCAGCAAAACTATCTTTTTTGTGTATTAATAGTCAAGAACTTGTTGGAAAACGTATCCATTTCCATTTGCAGGTAAGATTGTCTAGGTCACTCTTTGTGAGATGTTGTCCTCCAGTTACAACAGCAGGAAAGTCCTCGCCAGGATAATGGATGCCATACAGTACATATGAATGAATTTATGCTAACCTTAAAATCTCTAGAAATAAGTACCTGTCCTATTTTTCATTCCTTTACTACAGGCATTATGGATGTGCCCTGCGTACTCTGTTCCATTCACAGTAATGTTACTGTAGTTGCCACCCTTTACATTGTTAACTCTATATTAGGGTGAAGTGCGTACAATAATACACGCTTTATCAGACTTTATATTGGCTTTTACACCCTTCAAAGATGTTGGTGTCCTACTATTTGATTCTACCAGAAGCTAGTAATTAAGGAATTTTTTGAGCATTTAGGAAAGGATTTTTTAACCATGTTTGTCTCTGGAATTTACTACGTTTTCTGCTGTGCGTTGACCTGACATCATAGCAGTTCACAAGTTCCTCATAACATATATTTTTCATAAAGCTTAGCATACCACTGGCCCAGTCTCAACATTTAAGGTTGACGTTATGATTGTTTTCTTAACTATTATTTTCAGCCTTATTGAATATTTATTAGATATTTATCTGCTCTAGAATGTTTCACTGAGGTTTTAAATATTTGTAACAT
This sequence comes from Protopterus annectens, assembly GCF_019279795.1. Classification (NCBI taxonomy): domain Eukaryota; kingdom Metazoa; phylum Chordata; order Ceratodontiformes; family Protopteridae; genus Protopterus; species Protopterus annectens. Next base: position 653,222,262 of record NC_056729.1, on the reverse strand, counting down.
TTTTGTTACAGTCCTACACTTAGGCTTGATTTACTGACTGCCTGATTTTGTTCCCTTCCCCTTCTTGATATATTTGCAACCTGTAGCCTTGAAAAAACTCTGTACATATCAACTAAGCTCATTGCTAGTTTTTGTGTGTAAGCTAAAAGACTAATTCCATTCTAAACAGTAATAAAAAATTAAGTGGAGTCAACACCAGAAACAGCAGTCTCAGTCAGACAGAAATGCACAGATAGGATAATTCACAGCGATATCAATATAGTGAAAAAAGAAAGCGCTATTGTGCCCCAAAGTTGATGTTATATTCCCAGATTTTCCCCTTTTGTACCGTCTTACCGTCTCTTGCCATCAGAGTCCAACTTATCTATTTCTGCTGCAGCATACATACTATAACCTCAGCAACTTAAGATCATTCCCATCTGTATCAATGCTTCAAACTTTGTATTTATGCTTTTTATCAAGGTTCTGTTATTTTAAAAACTTGTCATAATATCCATATGGTATATTCATATTTAACATTGTCCTGATTGTTTTATATTCTGTTCGTTTTTTCTCTGGATCTAGTTTATGCAGAGCCATTTCAGCAGATGTCTATCCTCTGGAAAGGGGAGGAGTGTGTAGTTCAAAACTTTCTTCCCCCTCATTTGTTTCTTAATTACAGTCTTAAGTCTTAGAATACATATTTGGACAGGTATCCTACTCACAGAGTGCAGTGCCTCTGTTTTTTTAACATTGTCTACATTCTTATAGCCTTCTTTATCCGGCCTTTGAAATTTGTTATTTTTTTTAATAACAGGCATTATCTCTTGATTCAAAGTGAGATAATTTAGTAGTTAACCTGTTTCTAATGCCAACTGTGATTGCATTAAAGAGCAAATGAATACTTAAAACTTGTATATGTAATGTCTGTGCCCCATATGATGACTATTTCCTAATAAAACTGTTCATTGAAAAATAAATGCTGACTTTGCTTTTGCCATAAAATGGCAGTCAGCAGTAATTAGAAATAGAACCAAATATGAGCTTCAGAGGCTGTACTCATAGAACACCATCTACCAGTTTCCACATTCAAGATGCAACATGTGGAGTCTGACAGATTTTCATGTACATAAACAAGTCACAAAAGTTTCTGATTCCTTGAATATTATGTGATTGTTATACATTCAATTCTGGCATTAAATTCTGCTACATAAAAAGCTGATCTGAATAGAATTATGAGCAATTATACAATAAAACTTTGTTAATATTGGAAAATGTTCATGCTTATGGGACAGAGCATTTCAAAGTATCCACTGTAAATCCTGCATTACCAAAAGAAAGAAGTCTGACTGGACATAGTTCTTAAAAAGAAAGGCTACAGCTACCACTGGAGATCCTTTACCCACCCCATGGTCAGACACGAAAACATAAATATTCCCACTGGGACATCAGCAGTCTGTAAGTATCCTTGAGAAAATGGTAGAATGCTTATAAATTCCTATATCTTTAAAAAAAGCAACTTGTGCAAGAAAATTAACAGAACATGTGCACTGTTCAAGAAATTTGGATAAAGAGCATTATTTTGTGCCAAACAGCCCACAAAGATAAAAGGTTTCATCAGAATGTCTTTTAAATCTAGTGTACATTCTGTTCTTAAATGAAAAAAGTAGCAGAAGCTGCATTATAACTAACGCATGTACAAGTGTCAGTATATACGTCACGCACATGCACAGTACAATAGTTAGCAGTCCTCAGCTTAAGAAAATTATGACATAAACAAGATATCCTGCCATACAATGAAATTATTTAAAAAGGTAAGCAATTTATTTTATTTTAAAATAATGGCATTGTATAATAACAATCCAGTCTTGTATATGAATAGTGTAGGATTTAACCATGGTGGGCTTTGTTTGATCACTCAGGCTTCATCCTTATGATAAAGCCACACCAACCATAAGTAAAGATTATGAAAAAGAAGAAGAATAGACGTTCTCCAGAGGTATGAATGCACTCCCAGTTAGAACCACAGCCATGGTTAACAAAACAATTATCATGAAATACTGGTAGAGCAAACCAAGGCACAACGACAATAAAAATATCATAAAAACATTTTATTTGTGTGAGCGCTTTCACGGCTTAAACCTTCTGCTTCATCAGACATTTTAAAACCATTTTGACTGTTACATTTTAAAGAATTCTTTAGCCAATGGCAACACATTAACAGTCATTATCCAATTAGTCTGTTAAAGAAACAGACAATATATAACGAACATATAAAAATATACATAAAAATTTTTAAACATAAAACTGTATTTAAACATAAAAATATATAACACTTCATGAAGACATAACATATAAGCCCTATATTATTTAAATCTCCTGTTTTTTAGGATAGGTTTGATGCATATTTTATCATTTAGCCCTTTACCCTTATTACTTCTCATTCTAATGTTCCATCTCAGTTCCGTGGATTCCACCTTATTTTCTATGTCACCCCCACGAACATTGTCATAGATTACCTCCAAAACCATAAATTTAAAACTATGTGTAGTATCATTTATTGCAATATGTTTAGCCAAAGCATTGGTACATATAGAATTATTTATACAGTAAATATGTTCTCTTATTCTATCACGAAGACGACAATCTGTTTTACCTATAAAGAAACTATTACAAGTCTGGCATGCAGCTAAATACACTAAGTGTATAGTATTACAATCAGCCCAAACCTGAAAATGCAAAAGTTTTCCTGTGTCAGGATGTAAAAATTCATTTGAACTATCAATAAATTTACACCAGTTACAATTTTTACAAGGAAAAGTCCCATTTACTTTGTTTAAACCAATATGTATAGCTTCTTTAGGGAAGCATAAAAATCTTTTTAGATTCTTTTTATTTTTATATGTAAAACTAGGTTTTTTGCCCACTATAGAGGCTACTTCGGGGTCAGTGGTTAATATAGACCAGTTATTTTTTATAACTTCCTCGATACTACGAATATTTCCTGAATGAGTAAGAGGCATCCTAAGCAGGCACGTATCTCTATCAGTCTACCAAGAATTTCTCCTAGGTCTATCAGAAAAATATGGTTTCCCCATATTATTGTGAGACTCTACTACCTTGTTTAAAATGGTGTCAACTTCTCTTTTGTTATATCCTCTTTCACAAAATCACATTGAAAGGGAGAAGGTTTCTTTGTTAAAATCTACATCACTGGCATTTAACCTAGATGCTTGAAGACCTTGACTTTTAATAATGTTACGATAAATATGTGGTGGATGCATACTTTTTCTATGTGGGTAATTATTACTATAACAACTTTTTCTATATGTTCTAGTAGAGATTGTATTATCTGGTAACCTAAAAATGGTGACATCTAGAAAATTTATAGAACTCATAGAATGACTAAAAGTAAATTTTAAAAAAGAGGTAGATGAATTCAAGTATTCATAGAAATTCAAAAGTGAATCTAAGTCACCATCCCACAATAAAAAGAGATCATCCACAAATCTCCTGTAAAAAACAACTTCTGAAAATCTCATGAGTATGTTTGTAGTTATAATTTGAAATCACTTCTGGAGCTTAAGCCTAAACCCAAAGGTTATGGTAATTTGGGCATGAGGAAATGTGGGGCATGTAGGCAGTGTAGGTACGTGGACACAGTTCTTAGAGTTAGACTTAGGGACAGAATGTATTATGTCACAGGTAAATTTAATTGTGAATCTAGAAGTGTTGTTTATGCTGCTACTTGCCAAAAATGTGCTGCTTTTTATATCGGTAAGACCGAAAGGAAAGTGAAGCAGCGCATTTACGAACACGTTTATGCTATTAAAAGATGAGACCTTAATAATGCCTTGGCAAGGCATATCAACGAATTTTCAGACCATCATTTCAAATTCACTGTTCTTAAGATGGTCAATTACGACATTAGGGGTGGCCCTTGGCAGAACCAGTTAGAATTAGAAGAATTGTTTTGGCAAATTCGTACTGCCGCATATATTTATCCTGGCTTGAATGACCATGTGTCTATAAGTTGTATTCTAAAAAGTCTTGCCTTAAAAAGGTGAATCTAGTTCATTTAGTTTTTATTACCATTTTTTGATTTTTAAAATGTTTTAAAATGGTCTTTTTAACCAAGGTTTTATATGTTGCATACACACATCTATGCATTTTGCTTTCATCTTTATTATTTGTATATATATATAGAATGTATACACACAATTAGTACTACTTGTACATACTTTTACACATATATATATATATATATATATATATATATATTTTTTTTATAGTTATGTATTTATGCCTATACCTGATTATAAATCGAATATGGTTTCTCTTGTTTGTGTAGTATTATTATTTTAATTGCATATTATTTGTATGGCAATGTAAGACTTTGTTTTGTGATTTTAGCAGTTTGGTATTGAGTATTTGTAGTTGTTTCAAGGTGCGTTTTTCGTACTTGACTTCGTTTAGTGTAATTTGCATAATTAATTAATTAAGTTAATTGACTTGAGGTGTATATATAGTACAATTTTAGTTAGGCATTGATTTGTTTTTGTGTCTGAGGAAGGAGGGACATAGAGCTCTCCGAAAGTGTGTGCTAACAACAACAATAAAAAGATATTATAAAGTTATTCACACTTCTCTTGAGTGGACTGTTTTCAAAGCTCACTTTTTGTTAACTTCTTCGCTGGTTTGTGTACTTTTGAGTTTTTTGGGTTTTGGCCATGAGTCAGCTAGAAGCAGCCTCTCAAGGATCTATGTTCACTCAGTCTGAAGGTAACAGTGAAAACCATCTTCACAACCAGTCTGAGAGTGACAAGGCGAACGCCGAAGGTAACCTAACGGTTTTATTGAGGTTAGTAATGGGGCGTATGGATAACCTCACTCAACGGATTGACTGTTTACAAGCTGCGAACCTTAACATTGGTTGTCCTTTTACAAGCAACCAGGTTTTAGGTTCTAATGCGATGGATAACGTAATGAAGCAACAACCACTACCAGCGTGTAACATGCATTTATTGCAACCAGGAAGCAATTGCATTAACAACAACATTGGCACGCGTAGTCCTGAAATGAGCCGTTTTCAGGCTGAACAAGGTGCTATTACCCAGTGTGTTAACGAAGAAATGCAAGCGTCTGGGCTTGATCAAAACCTGTTACCCACAATCGGTAGGTTCTTAAACAATAATAATTTTTTCGAGAATGGTTCTGACAATGACAATGACCTAATCCAACGGGACAACTTTGACCAGGTTGTGAGTAACATTGCAAATCTTTTAAGTGCTTTTGACCAAAAACTGTTCAAGTGCAGGAAACTGCAACTTGAAATTTTGTATTTACAAGAATGTGTCAAAGCAGTTGATCCCTAAAGGGCTTCGGCAGTGGCGCTACCCCATTGGGCTAGTTGAAGGGTCACAGTTCCACCAAGATTTGCTAGCACTTTTCAATAGGCAGGGCTTCGAGTTCATCAATCTACTTATTGCCCAGTACAAAACAGAGGTGCAAATTTTGCAAACTGATTTAGAGTTTCTTGAACAGAGTATCAAAAAGGATAAAGACTTTCTGAGGTACAAGTATGAATATTCTCGTACCTTCACCAGTATTGAAGCCACCATAAACAAACTTATTAACATTAAGAAGAAGAAGATAGCTAGGGACACTCGTGATTACAGCAACAACAAGGCATACCCTCGCCCTCCACTAATCTTTAAAGCACCTCGTGAGTCTGGACTTGCTGATAATTCTGGTATTGAACTAATAAATGAAACAAATGACCAACAAGACCATGTGGTTAGTAATCAGGACGAAGAGGTTCAACCTCTCCATCGTAGCGAAAGATTGCTTAATGGTTCTAATACTGGTCCCAATAACAATTGTGGTAATAACGGGGCTAACAATTACCAGCAAGTTTCAGCCCCAGGTAGCTCTGTTGGTCTGAATAACACAAACGAACAGGGTTTTCCCAGGAACAACAAGAACAGAGAGACAAACACGAGGGGGAAGTACAATCAAGGCAATTTCAGGAACAGGAGGAATCAGAGGAGGAAATGATGAGCCATTTTTATAATCCCCAGATTACATGTGACTCTAAGGGTGATTTTAAGATATATAATTATACGTCTTTTAACATTAGCCCCGATTTGGTGGAATTTTTCTCACATGGTCTTTCATTTGTACCCGACTCACATTTTGACTTGGTTAAAACCATAGTTGATCTCAAACTTTTTGTAAGAAAATTGAATCTAAGAAGTCTAATGGGTGATAAAGAGTGTGTCGAGTGTAAATTCAAAATCCTTAGTACGTACAATCCCCCTTTGCAAGAGTCCTTGCGCCTTTTTGAAAAATGTGCGAGTACGACCTTCGGGCATTATCAACAAATAAATTACCCTTTGTTAAACAAGGTTTTAACATCACTAGATCCCAGCGGGAATTTATCACAATGTTGCAGAATTGTAACATAAGGGTCATGAAGCCAGATAAGGGGGGTGGTCCGGTTCTTATGGACCAATTTTTGTATGCCGAGAAAATGTTAAAGTTGCTGAATAGTGAATTTTATGCACCGGTGACAATGAATGACGTTAACATGGGTTATTCAAAGATAAGATCTGTTATTGAAGACCTGTTTATGGAAAGATTCATTGACACAGAGGTATACCAGTACTTGACAATGTTAGCTCCTAAGTTACCAGTTCTTTTCGGCATTCCAAAAATTCACAAAGCCATCCATGACCCCCCATTTAGGCCTATTGTTGATGGCCGAGGTTCGATAACATACGCTTGTGCAAAATTTGTAGACAACATTTTAAAACCTTTGGTAGAACAGGAGCCTCAGATCTGCAAGGACTCATGGTCTTTTCTCCAAGACATTAGCAAGGTGCCTTTCGTTGGGGAGTGGTGGTTTTTGACCATTGACATCAAAGATCTATATACAGTGATTCCCCAGGAATTGGGTATTCAATGGGTAGCCGATTTTTTAAGACATAAAAAAATTGATGATAACACTGTATACATAGTTGAGACGCTCTTAGAAGTGGTTTTAAGCTCCAACTTTATGTTATTTGATGGTAAGATCTATTTGCAAAAATCAGGGGTAGCAATGGGTTCCCCATGTGGGGGTAGCTTTGCAAATTGCGTTTTAGCTTACTGGGAAAGGAATCTCCTTTTTCCCAATGAATTGTTTGGCGAATGTGTCGCCTGGTACACTAGGTGCCAGGACGACATGTTCCTGATTTGGAAAGCATCACCATCTCGGGTCCCATTGTTTATTGACAGTATTTCTAGTATGACCAACTTTTTGGAGTTCACTCACAACCTGCAGGAATTGAGTATTAGCTATTTGGACATTTTGTTGACTAAGGACTTAGCTAACTCAAAATATAAGAGTGTCATTTATAGGAAACCCACCTACTCCAATTCGTTCCTCCATTTTTCTAACTGCCACCCTAGCCATCAAAAGAAGGCTGTAGTTAAGGGGCAGATGGTTAGGGCGGCTAGGATGACATCTGATGAAGGAGACTTTTTGGAGGAATGTGAACTTTTGAGTACTATGTTTAACAATAGGGAGGTATCCCTTGTCGTTTGTTTCAGAGATTAAACTCGAAGTCATTCGTAAAAGGCAGGCCGGTTTCTACAAATCAATTTTGACCAGTGACTGTAATGTTCATTCCACCCCAAGAGTAGGGTGGGGGCTCAACATTGATCAAACCCATAACACAACTAAGGAATCCATAGGAACTAGATTCCTGTGTACATTTAGTTTGGACCACGTTGACATTAGGTATGTCCTCCATAGGAATTGGACCTTCATTACTGACGACCCTTTTTTGTCTAAGCAGTTAGATGATACCCCAAAAATTACTGTCAGAAGAGGTTATAATTTGAAATCACTTCTGGAGCTTAAGCCTAAACCCAAAGGTTATGGTAATTTGGGCATGAGGAAATGTGGGGCATGTAGGCAGTGTAGGTACGTGGACACAGTTCTTAGAGTTAAACTTAGGGACAGAATGTATTATGTCACAGGTAAATTTAATTGTGAATCTAGAAGTGTTGTTTATGCTGCTACTTGCCAAAAATGCACTACTTTTTATATCGGTAAGACCGAAAGGAAAGTGAAGCAGCGCATTTACGAACATGTTTATGCTATTAAAAGACGAGACCTTAATAATGCCTTGGCAAGGCATATCAACGAATTTTCAGACCATCATTTCAAATTCACTGTTCTTAAGATGTTCAATTACGACATTAGGGGTGGCCCTTGGCAGAACCAGTTAGAATTAGAAGAATTGTTTTGGCAAATTCGTACTGCCGCATATATTTATCCTGGCCATGTGTCTATAAGTTGCATTCTAAAAAGTCTTGCCTTAAAAAGGTGAATCTAGTTCATTTAGTTTTTATTACCATTTTTTGATTTTTAAAATGTTTTAAAATGGTCTTTTTAACCAAGGTTTTATATGTTGCATACACACATCTATGCATTTTGCTTTTATCTTTATTATTTGTATATATATAGAATGTATACACACAATTAGTACTACTTGTACATACTTTTACACATATATATATATATATATATTTTTTATAGTTATGTATTTATGCCTATACCTGATTATAAATCGAATATGGTTTCTCTTGTTTGTGTAGTATTATTATTTTAATTGCATATTATTTGTATGGCAATGTAAGGCTTTGTTTTGTGATTTTAGCAGTTTGGTATTGAGTATTTGTAGTTGCTTCAAGGTGCGTTTTTCGTACTTGACTTCGTTTAGTGTAATTTGCATAATTAATTAATTAAGTTAATTGACTTGAGGTGTATATATAGTACAATTTTAGTTAGGCATTGATTTGTTTTTGTGTCTGAGGAAGGAGGGACATAGAGCTCTCCGAAAGCGTGTGCTAACAACAACAATAAAAAGATATTATAAAGGTATTCACACTTCTCTCGAGTGGACTGTTTTCAAAGCTCGCTTTTTGTTAACTTCTTCGTATGTTTGTAGTTTCCCATTGTGCCATAACAATATTGGCGTAGCTATTGGCACTGGAAGTGCCTATAGCTATGCCCTTTTTCTGTAAGTAAAACTGACCATCAAAGATAAAAGCATTATTCTCTAAAATAATTTCCATAAATAAACACAATAATTCTATAAATGTATTAAATTTACTATTAATACAAAGATATTCCTTTAATATGTCTATACCTGTGTCATTTGGGATACAAGTAGATAAAGACTGAACATCTAAAGTAACTAATAAAAAAGAACTACAATTTTTTTCCTTTCACAAAGGAATATAAATCACTTAGAAATTTCTTTGTATCAGTTAAAACATATTTATTATTGTTTAAAACACTTCGGAGCTGTTTCTCAAGGAAGATGGACATATTCTCTGTGCACCAACCTCTAGCAGATACTATGGGTCCCTTTCAATGCGATTTTGTGAAAGAGGATATAACAAAAGAGAAGTTGACACCATTTTAAACAAGGTAGTAGAGTCTCACAATAATGAGGGGAAACCATATTTTTCTGATAGACCTAGGAGCAATTCTTGGCAGACTGATAGAGATAAGTGCCTGCTTAGGATGCCTCTTACTCATTCGTGCAATATTCGTAGTATCGAGGAAGTTGTAAAAAATAACTGGTCTATATTAACCACTGACCCAGAAGTAGCCTCTATAGTGGGCAAAAAACCTAGTTTTACATATAAAAATAAAAAGAATCTAAAAAGATTTTTATGCTTCCCTAAAGAAGCTATACATATTGGTTTAAACAAAGTAAATGGGACTTTTCCTTGTAAAAATTGTAACTGGTGTAAATTTATTGATAGTTCAAATTAATTTTTACATCCTGACACAGGAAAACTTTTGCATTTTCAGGTTTGGGCTGATTGTAATACTACACACTTAGTGTATTTAGCTGCATGCCAGACTTGTAATAGTTTCTTTATAGGTAAAACAGATCGTCGTCTTCGTGATAGAATAAGAGAACATATTTATTGTATAAATAATTCTATATGTACCAATGCTTTGGCTAAACATATTGCAATAAATGATACTACACATAGTTTTAAATTTATGGTTTTGGAGGTAATCTATGACAATGTTCGTGGGGGTGACATAGAAAATAAGGTGGAATCCACGGAACTGAGATGGAACATTAGAATGAGACGTAATAAGGGTAAAGGGCTAAATGATAAAATATGCATCAAACCTATCCTAAAAAACAGGAGATTTAAATAATATAGGGCTTATATGTTATGTCTTCATGAAATGTTATATATTTTTATGTTTAAATACAGTTTTATGTTTAAAACTTTTTATGTATATTTTTATATGTTCGTTATATATTGTCTGTTTCTTTAACAGACTAATTGGATAATGACTGTTAATGTGTTGCCATTGGCTAAAGAATTCTTTAAAATGTAACAGTCAAAATGGTTTTAAAATGTCTGATGAAGCGGCAGGTTTAAGCCGTGAAAGTGCTCACACAAATAAAACGTTTTTATGATATTTTTATTGTCGTTGTGCCTTGGTTTGCTCTACCAGTATTTTACGATAAATATAAGTAAAGAATACATTAGCCCCACCCAGTCATGGAATATTCATAAACTATTTGGATTCCTAGCAATTTACTGACAGGAGGCATAGCATCCCAACTTTTAACTTTTTTGTTTTAGATGAATCAAGTTACAGTACATTAAACCACCATATAGATATTAAATATTTAAGTAAAAAATTATATATAGACTACATAAAGAACAAGCATACCTTTAAAAATATTTACAACTGTACATGTTATGAAAACTATAAGATGAATAACTGAAGGCATAAATAACTCTTTAATGACAATCAAACTAAACGAGAAATTTATGTCTGAAAAGTGTTGTATTACCAATAGTAATACCAGAAACTGTATATAAACAGGTAACATTCCAAGAAGTATCTGCTGATTATATTATATGCACCACCATTGCAGTTTTGAATAGTAAGTATCTAATAAAATGAGATAAAACAAAGTATGTAAGAGGCCACCTTTAGATAATAGATTTAATCTTGACTTATTGGGCTTATAAATTAATTTGTGACTTCTTAAGTAATTAACAGTAGTTTTTTTAGGTTCATAGGTTCATACTGTGCTATCTGCCCTAGGGCATTTATAAGCCTAGCCAGAATGTGTTTGGCTTTCGCCACCCATTTTAAATTTATTTTGCTATGCCCTTTTTCGAGGTTAGTATACTGTGCCTCTGTCTAACAGTGACACAGAAGTGATACCCGGGGTAAACCTACGATCTCCCATCCACTCATCAAGATTCCTCTTGAAGAGAGTCAATGAGGGACTCTGTCTAACCTGGACTGGGATTTTATTCCAGAGTGAAGTGAGCCTCTGGGTTATGAATCTGTCCCTCCAGCATGTCCTATTTATTTCAGTGCTGAGGTTCAAGTCTTTCGAGCGCGTAGCTCGATGGGATTTGGATTTTCTGAGGTGCAGCATGTCCATTAATTCCGGGTTGGACATGGCTTTATACGTCAGGCACAGATCGCCTCTGAACAGGCGGTATGCCACTGAGTAGAGCTGGAGTTTCTTTAATCGGGCAGCATATGGCATCTGTTTGAGCCCTTTGATCCTCTTGGTGAGGTACTTTTGGGATCTTTCCAGTTGCTGCAGGTGTCTGGTAAGGTACATCCCAAAATGGGCATTGTACTCAATTATGGGCCTGATGAGGGATGAGTAAAGAGGCACGATGACCTCCCTTGATCTAGATGTGAATCCCTTCATGATTAGGTGGGCTATATAAAATGTTTTTCTAACCACTTTGGCCACGTGGTTGTCAAATGAGAGATTGCTATCAACTTGGGTCCCCAGGTCCCTAATTACTTCTTCTGTACTTAATGGATTACCACCTATGTGGTAATTTGTGGGCACTTTGTTTTTGCCAAAGGGGATGACTATACACTTTTTGGCATTTAGCTTGAGGCCATGGCTCTGGCACAAGTTGTCTGTTTCTATGAGGCCCTTTTGGAGGATGCTTGTGTCGGCTGGAGAGTCGATTATGGCGCCCAGTTTGCAGTCATCTGTGAACTTGGTCAGCCACAGTCCTTCCGTGTTGGCCTATACCTCCGAGAAATATATACCGAACAAGAGAGGTCCCAGGACTGAGCCTTGTGGGCCACCACTTGTAACTGGTTTGGAGTCTGACATGGCTCCAGCAATTCTAACCATGTGGGTTCTGTCCTTGAGCCAGTTTGCAATCCATCTAGTGACAGAGGGGTTTATATTTAAGCTGGTGAGCTTATCTATAATGCCCGAGTGGGGTATTGTATCGAAGGCTTTTGCGAGGTCCAGGTAGGCTGTGTGGACCACCTTCCCCTCATCAATGGCCTTGGTGACTGTTTCAAAGAAGTCAACCAGGTTTAAGAGGCAGGATCTGCCCTTAACAAAGCTGAACTGGGTAGGATCCAGTGTCTGTAGGTCCCCAATATCTTTATTTATGAGGTCCACGATGATCCTTTCCATAACTTTGCAGACCAAGCTAGTCAGGCTTATGGGGCGATAGTTTCCAGGATCCGTTGAGGCACCACTTTTATGGAGAGGGACCACTGTTGCTGTACGCCACTCTTTGGGCACATATCCTGTAGTAAGGCTGAGATTGAACAGTAGTTTTATGTTTGGGTTTAGCTCTTCTTGGAGTTCATGTAGGATGCAGCCCGGGACACCGTCTGGTCCCATTGATGCTGTGTTTTTTGCTTTGGAGAGGGCGGCTCTTACCTGAGCATCTGAGATGTCAGGGGGGCAGCACTCTGCTGGGATAGATATTTGACCTTTTGGTGGGGGGGGGGGGAGGTTTGCGCTGAACCTGTCAGCTAGGATGTTGTCAATGTCTGTGGGTTCGGTGTATTTTTTGTCATTTTGGACTAATTCTGAGCATATCTGGGAATTACCACCCAGGTTCCTAACATAACTAAAGAAAGCCTTGTGATTATCCTTAGTGTCCTGTGCAATTTTTCTCTCGAAGCTGGCCTTAGACAATTTTATGAGTGCCCGTGGTTTTTTGCTAATACTGATCAGTGATGCCTTCCCTTTTTGGGATTTTGCTCTATCATTTAGTAGCTTCCTCCTTCTATTGTATAGTTTGTTTATGGCTGGGGTCCACCAGACAGGACGTCTGCCTTTGGAGGATTGGGTCTTATTTGGGATCGCATGATCCATGCATTCCTGAAGGTGTTCATAGAATGCATTTATAAAGGATTCTGCGGTCTGGGCCGTATTTTCCACAGGCCCAGGGGCTTTGAAGGATTCCACCTCGGTTTTGAGGAGTGTGAAATTTGCTTTAGAGAAGTTTTTCACTGTGGTTTTCTGGGCAGGGGGTGGGGTCGGGATGTGAATATCCAGTGAGATTAGTTTATGGTCTGATCTTACCAGTGAGGGATACACTTCTGGTCTGGAGCATAGAGTCCCCATGTTGGTGATGATCAGGTCCAGTATGTTTTCCCCTCTTGTGGGAGTGGTAACAAGTTGTTCCATAGCATTTGAGTTTATAAATTCTAGGAACCTTTGGGCTAGGGTGTTGGAGCTAGAGTAATGCTCCCAGTCTATGTTTGGGTAGTTGAAGTCACCCAATATAATGGTGTTTGGAGAGACCTTCATATTTTCCAGTGTTCTCAGGAAGGCCGAGTGGTGTTCCTGGGTTTGGGAGGGTGGTCTGTAGCAGGCTATAAACTGGAAGGCAGTTTTACCCACTGTTAGTTGCACGTGGATAGTCTCTGATGCTTCGTGCTTTGCCACCAACCTGGAGGTGTGGGTATCTTTGATGAATATCGATACTCCCCCTCCTTTTGTGGTTCGGTCCAAGTTTTGGGGCTGAAAAGCATGGTATGAGGTATAACGTGGTAGTGCTGGGGTGCTCTCGGGAGCTCTGAACCAGGTTTCTGTTACTGCACAGATATCGATGTTCTCCATGCTAAGGAGAGTTTCGAGTGCATGCATCTTGAGGTTTAGACTTCTGGCGTTGAGTAGCATTACTCTTAGTTTCTTATCCCTTGTGATACCTATGGAGGTGGGTTTGTCTTTTGAGCCTTGCCTAAAAAAGGCACTATGGGGGTAGCAAGAGCCTTTGCCAATATCCAAAAGCCCAGGGGTGACAGGTGCAAGCCGTCCCTAGTGAAGCATTGTGACTTGTCGAGCACATCATCCCAAGCTGACAGGCATTGGATCCCCTTTGAATGACACCAGTACTTAAGCCAATTGTTGAAATTGATCATCTTGTCTTCATATTGTGACATCATTCTTGGTGAGGGTAAGATGCTACTCAAGGTCAGGGTCATACCGGCCTGGGCTACATGCTCAGAGAGCTCCTCTATGTCTCTTTTCATGTAGTCCAGGGAGGTACGTCTCAGGTCATTCACACCAGCATGGACAATGACTGAGTCATATTTGTACTTGCCTTGAAGTGACCTGAGTGCTTGATTTATGTGGCGGATCCTAGCGCCCGACATGCTTGTTCAGCCTGGTGAGCGGGACGTCAGTGTGCCTGACGATAGAGTCACCTATTACAAGTGTATCAGGTGTGTTGTTTAGTCTTAAGGGCTGTGACTGTTTGGCACACTGGCTTTGTGAGATATGTGTTTCACGTGTTTTGTTTTGGGGTAGCGGTTGCTTGGGTGTCTGCTTTGGAGGTCTCTGCTGCTTAGGCAGATCTTTATTTAGAGCCTCTGTGTATGTTTTTGTGTGATTATGTGTTTGGTTTGCTGTCGTGGTAGGTCTATGTGAGACTGGAATTGTAGTGAGTGTGGTTTCCTTCTCCTCTTGATTTGACCCAAGTCATTTCACTTCCAATAGAAAAATTACTGAACACAAGGAAACCAGTAGTGCAAGTTAGAGAATAAATTCCACTGACTTGTACTCAGTAAATCTGAAGTAACATTATCAGTTGGTAATATGTATTTAAGGGTGTTATTGGGGTCTTAACCCCCACACCTGTCTTTTGTGTGCATTATTGGCTCCTAGTCATTCAACAAATAAGACACTACAAGTTGATGAAATGAATCCTCTGACATGCACTCCCAGTCCATTTCTGCTCAAGCCACTGAATTTCAGCAAGCTGCTGAAAACCAGGAAATTTTTATCAAGTTAATGTATATCCAAAAAAGCCAAAAACTCCACAAAGTCAAGAACCAAAAGAAATGAACTGTACCACAGGAAAGAATACAACCCTGTTTATTAAATAAAAACGTTTAAAAGAAATATCAATTTTTATTATAAGGAAGCTATAAATTATTTGGATGTACATATTTACAAATATTTTAAAGAGAAGAAATTTAATTCCAAGATTTTTCATAAGGACACATTTTCTAATTCTTATTTACACTTCTTTAGTGAACATCCTTATTACCAAAAAAAAGGGTATAGTAAAAGGGCAAATGATCAGGGCTTCTAGGATGACTACTGAGCAAGACGTTTTTGAAAAAGAAATTAGGTTCATTAAAGGCCTATTTTTGGAAAGGTGTTATCCTGAAAATTTGATTGATCAGTTTGCCCTTGAAGTTATGAAGGAATGGGACCAAACATATCGACCTATTTTTAGCTCTCAAGTGTGCAAGTTAAAGGACCTGGTACTGAGAACCCACATGATTTGCCTTTTGCATACAAATTTTGTTCAAATTTTAGAGAAGTTGAGAATATTATTAGCCAATATTGGAGTGTTTTGACATTAACCCCGGAGATTAAAACTGTAATAACTGATACCCCTGTTTTTGTTAGGAAAAGGGGTATGAACTTGAAAGACATTTTAGAGAGTAACGACAACTGTAACAATTGTCATGTTACTAGTAATAAGAAAGATGGTATTTACAAGTGTGGTTTTTGTAATCAGTGTCGGTACAAGATTAACACCAGTGAGGTGCATTTAGATGCCAGGGACTTTTACATCAGAACTAAGGGACGTTTTAGTTGTGGCAATAGAGGTGTATATTTAGTGAAGTGTAAATCTTTTATGAGTTTTTACATCTGTAAGACAGAAAGAACTGTAAGGAAGTGTATTTATGAACATACTTACAGTGTTACTCATTGTAAAGACACAAATGCACTTTACAGACATTCTAAGAAATGTCAAAATAGTAAATATACCTTTTTCATACTGGAACAATTGATTCAGGATCCTAGGGGTGGACAGTGGGAAGCAAGGTTGGAATATAAAGAGTTGTTTTGGCAATTAAGGCTGGACATGGGTAAACCCCCTAGGTTAAATGACAATATAAGTATTACTAGTGTTCTTAAAATTAGGGCTGCTAAATTAAAAACCAACCTCCTTTAGTGTAAATCATTCATACATACAAAATCTTTTATACAGTTATTCATTTTTTACAGATTTCATATATCACCACATTTTAAATCATACGTTTATTTATTTTAAAATGATTATTTAAGTTTTAAGGATACTGAAAAGTATTTTATTTGTACATGTGTGGTGAATTGGGTTCATAACATAAAGAACACGTTTTATTTTATTTAATTGAGCTTAATTAATACCAATACTGTGATGAAAGGATTCTAGGGCGGCCACGGTGATGCAGTGGTTAGCGTTGCCACCTCACAGCAAGAGGCTCTCTGGTTCGATCCTCAGCTGCGGTGCCTTCTGTGCGGAGTCTGCATGTCCCCCCTGTGGTCATGTGGGTTTCCTCCGGTTTTCTCCCACATCCCAAAGACATGCTGTAGGTGGATTGGAATACTCTAAATTGGCCCTAGTGTGTGTGTGTGTGTGTGTGTCTGTGTCTGTGTGTGTGTCTGTGTGTGTGTGCCCCCTGTAGAAGGCTGGACACCGGGCTGGCAACTTGACAGTGTAAAACTCCACTGCCAGTCATGAGCGGACGGACATGTGATCCACTGTGGCGACCCCTAACCGGGAAAAGCCGAAAGAAGAAGAAGAAGACTGTGATGAAAGGATTCTCATTAGTTGGAATTGATTATAAAGGAGTTTGTGTGTACTTGTTAAACTGTTCTGAAGAAGTCTGGAAATCTCACAGATGAAAGTGCTTAACCTGTAAACTTGTTTTAAACTGTTTCTTATTTAATAAACCGGGTTGTATTCTTTCCTGCAGTACAGTTAGTTTCTTTAAGTTAATGTATATCTCACAGTTTTAGCTATCTGTTTATTCCACAGAATAGTGGAGGGCTGGCTAGCTAATTTTATACTGTAGTCACTTGGTGAGCTCATAAAAAACACTCAGAGATGAAATAATCATTATTTTACATGAGCTAAAAGAAGGAATTAGTAAAATGTCTTACTTTTCAGTGATCGATACTGAAGTTATTTTATTAACCCTTCTAATCCTGGAACTGAATTGAATTAGTTTGCGGACTGTTACCTGATAACATATTTTCAAACACTTGCTCCAAGTATATTTTTATCAAAGCCAAATGCACTGCTTCATTCTGTTGACATTTGAAGATGGCTTGTCTTGAGCATTTGTTTTTCAGTTTTCAGCTTGTGACAGATATTTGTTTATGCGTATATAAATTCCAACTGTTCTAGTACAGAAGGAATGAAAGAATGTGTCATTGCTTCTGTTTTCTGTGAAGTTCAGAGAAGCTGAAGTATTGTTGAAAGATACATGGGCAACTAGCATTCCTGAATTGAAAATGTAGGGTTTGACAGAAAGTAAAAAGATTCCTGCAGCATTTTTTTAAACAAAGGTACTACTGTAACAATGGAGGAATTGTTTTCTGTTACAGTAGTTAAGATAAATACCTTTGCTTCTGTTCCACCTAGCCTCTAAGTCACTACTGTAAGATGATATTGCCATGTTTAGTAGCTGCCCAACTGTCAACTGTCAGTACAGCTCAGGACATTAATGTTATGAATGGGTAACTCAGCCCCATCTTGTGTTTGGCACCAATACTTTTTGTCTGCATTTCCCTTACCAGTGCAGTATATTGCATACTCTCTCTTTCTGTCCCTCTTCTGTTTCCCCTTGCTGACATAAATGCCAAACAGCTATCGTGGAGCCAAATCACTGGAATCTGAATGGCTCACATAGCTAGACTTTTTACAACTAGATTACTAGGTGACCTCTGCTGTCCCATAGTGGCTTTCTTTCTCAAGAAAGACATTGTATATGGAGGCTCTAGATCTAATTCACTTAGAGAATCCCCCCCTCCCCCCATCGTCATAGAGCAATGATCCTTCTAATATAATATTCTTTTTATATATTCCATATTATGAGCTCCCTTCACCAGTCTCTTCTTTCAAGTGTCACCTGCCACCACTCATTTAAGCCCAGACAGCTGCTAACTTCATTGTAAGGTGAGGCATCAAGATGCACTGAACTGGAAACTCTGCATTCAAATGTTTCTGCTAATGACTGTAAATCAGTTGCACAAGTCTGTCAGTTGATGGATAAAGATATATTACCATTCCTCATTCTTATGGAGTCATATCCGTATATTGGTTTTATGAATATACTTTGCCATGATAGGCAAATGAAAAGTTGCACACACAGAGCTACTTACTGTTCAATCTCTTTTACTTGTAGCTTTGTTTTAGGAATAATTCTGTCCAAAGCACAAAAGCAAGCAGAAACTAAAGTAAACCCAAACCCCAGTGCATTAGAGTTCATAGGTTCATCAGTGAGACAAAACATGCACATTTGAAAGAAAAACATACCAAGTCTGCACTTGTGTTGCCATTTCCCAAAGAGTAAGTATCTGAAATGAATATCCTTACTAGACCATCCTCACTCGTTTAGCCAAAGAACAGCATTCTGTCAGGAAAGCCTCAGTTTAATGGTCATGGTGTAGGCACCACATTTACTTATATACCTGATTATTTGGTGGCACATCATAACAGTAAATTCAAGAACTTAATCTCTCTCATATTTGCTTACAGTCATGCAGAAGCTACTTACTCTGAGCACCGAAGGTATCCTCACAGTCATGTATCCCTCTTGTCTTATAGTAAAATATAACTTTGTGAAAGTTGCAGACTGTGTAGGAGAAGGATAATACTTCATTGATAGGTTCATAGGTTTATAGATTAGTACTAGGCTAACTGCCCTTGTGGGCTATTTTAAGCCTAGCCAATTACCCCATTTGAGAAACAAACCCTGCACCTTGTGTTTGTAAGGCAAATGCCTTAACCATTATGCCATCCTCCCACCCTCTTGTTTATTTGTTTTCCACTCACAGTCACTCAACTATCAGATGATCCTAAAAAGTTGTTATTCTATGAGATCACATGATGTTTCACATTTCTTTACGTTCATACTTAAAAAAAAAATCTGGAGATGATTTGTTTTCAAAAAATGTCAAATACCTGCAACCAGATATTAAGCAGATATCTCCACACACTGCAGATAATCTTCTGCAGCCATTCTAACTATGCAGGTAGATGGACCCAAATCACAGGAATCTGATGCTCTCTGTGTCATTATTCATCACAGATAGGTCTTGGATCCGACCTCGGATCCGAGCTGGCACCTGATGGACAGATTCAGAGCTCAAGTAGTTCCCCTTCCCATAATCCCCTGCTGACCTGTAATCCTCAGATTTCATTTGCTGCTGAATGCATAGAACGTGATCTGGGCTCGAGCTTCGTGTTAGAGATAAGTAACTCCTTTTTCTCCCCTTTTTCTATTTTGAGTGAGTGAAGTGATCTTTCATCTTCTACCTTAGTTTTTCTCCCCTCCCATAGCTACTTCATCTGTGTAGGGTGCTTTTTCCTTCTTTCTTAGCTTCGGGTTTCTTCCCACCCTTTTTTCCCCTTCTGTTAAAAAAAAAAAACTTCTGTCTTCTTAATTCCTTTCTCTGGTGTGTGTGTGTGTGTGTGTGTGTGTGTGTGTGTGTGTGTGTGTGTGTGTGTGTGTGTGTGTGTGTGTGTGTGTGTGTGTGTGTTGGGTGGGCATTGGCTGATAAACCTTTGGGTTTTAAAAGGTGTTCCTCATGTGGTTGGAAAATGTTTCATTCTGACTAGCACGAGGAGTGTGTTTACTATTTGGGAGAGCCTCACCTGGAGGTTGAATTCAACATTTGTGCCACATTCAACCCCAAGACTCTTATGGAGCATAGAAATAAGTTGCTGTTAAAAGGATTAGCTCAGGGCAGTCCTCTGGCTTTGGACTGCCCTTCTAAAGCTCCTCAGGACCCTAAGAAGAGACCTCCCCCTCCCTCCAAGGGAGTCTCCTTCTGTTTCTAAAAAGTCTAGGCTCTCGGATTGCAGATCCCCAGATCCAAGCCTAGCCTCTATGGCTTCGGATCTGGGCTGTTCTGCTGCGAGAGCCTCAGATCAATCTCTCAGATCCAAGGCCTTTGCACCTCGGAGGCCTTCAGATCTGACTCACCCCAAGCCTTCACCGGATTCGACCCATTTGTCAGATCCATTAGGTGCATTGGCTAAGGCGTCATATCCTCCCAGGGATTCAGATCCAATTGTTCTGTTGGGTCTGATAGTCATTAATAGTTCCTCCTCCAGGTCCAAGCAATCGGATCTGATGTATCCGAGCCAGTACGCCTCCCAGGATTGTAGGGCAGTGGCATGATCTCCAGCAAGGTCGGGTCATTCTCCAGCATCTTCCAGGTCTTCCAGAAGTTTGCTACCCACAGATATGGATAGGATGATGAGTTTTTTCAAGGCCCAAATCGAGTTGGTCTTGTTGCCATCCCCAGCTCAGATGCCTAGGGGACCTTCTTCATCCATGGGACTTCATTCTCCTCTTCTGACCCACCTGGGTTTGGAATGTCAGTATTAGAGCATTCCTTGTGAGAGGCCAACAGTCTCTGGTATCCCTCTTTTCTCGACACCATCAGGGTCCCTGGTGGGCACTGTTCTACTGCCCTCACAACATGCTGTGCCTCGGCCCAGTGAGGTCAGTGCTAGCTCCTTGGGAGTGGGGTCGGGGCCAAATTTTCAGACGATTCCCTTTCCTTGGAAGCTTTGGTGTTGGACAGCTCAGGGCTGATATCGTCAGGGGGCTTAGGTGCTGCATCTGGGTCCCCTCTCCCTCCCCAGGCAGCTGCGGCTGCTGGGGAGGCGTGGGGAGCCTCATCCAGTCCGTTGGCCATCCGGGCAGTAGAGAGGACCTTCTCCAGCCTGGCAGTTACCTCTCCTTCTTTTCTGGATCCTCACCAGCCTCTCTCAGGTTTGGGTGCCGAGGCCACATCATCCTTCCAGGGTCAGCCCTCCCATGAGTGCCTTCAGGTGGGCACTAACCCACTTGAGGTCCCTGTCTCTTTCAAATCCTCCCCCAAGCCCACCATGGAGGAACCCCCTCAGAAGAGAACATGTAAGAGGAAACACTTGGACACCCCCAGAAGGTCCCTCACAGAAGACACGGATTTCGAGGAGGGAGACGGGTCCCCAAAACTACCATCCGAGGAGGCGTCCTTTGGGGACATCCTCAAAATTCTTAAGGAAAGAGGTAGTTTGTCTTCCCAAACCCTGTCTATGGAGGAATCCGTGTTCTTGAAGACGTTCGAGATGGGCCCCTCCTCTACCTGGGTGTTCCTCCCTGCCAGCAAGCTTGTAGAACTTATCACTGGCAGAGCTTGGACGGACCCAGACACAGTGGAACCGGTGCCCAAGAAAGCCAACAAATTCCTCAATCCTCCCAAGGATAAGGCCTTCTGGAGTAAGAGTGTCCCCGTCGATGCCATCATAGTGGCCACTGCAACTAAGACGGAGTTGGCAGAACAGAGGCTCCATGGTATATCCCCTGAATGGGGAGTCTTGGGTGATAGACCACTTTGGAAAGCACAAGTTTGCCTCAGCTACATTTGGACTGAGAGCAACCAACTATATGGCAGACTTTACCCAGCTTCAAAGGGATTTGGTATCAGAATTCACCACTTCCCTTACAGATTTGTTGCCCACGGAAAGTCTTAAACTTGTCTCTCCTAAGCTGGCCACTCTGACTTCCTTATCTAATACTTCAGTGAGGCTGATCTCAATTATTTAGTATATTTTGTTTCCATCATCATATATTTTTCCTTTTTCTTGTTATTTTTTCCTCTTTATTCAAAATGATGTGTAATAAACTAACCAATTGTCCAATAATATTTTTGCAGCTAGTTTTTAGGGTTCTTCAACACAGACCTAAAGAAGTCTAGAAGGACGAAAGTGATCTTTGTTAACAATAGGTTATAGAAATAGAATATAATTTTTACAATGGATTTTTTGCATGTAAAGTGTATTTGCATATATTTAGATATATTTTTAGATTGCCAAATAGTCTAACATTTATATATTTCCAGCCATGTAGTATATTGTCTTGGATAAAATCACAGACTTGATAATCTGGTTAAATAAGAGGTGCCACATCATTATTAATTTTATTTAAAGTGCATAAAGGTTATATTATTATGACAGCTACTAAGTAGGGCAGAATCAGCTTGAATATCACACTGATGGGGGAAAGGTTGTGAATTTAACATGTATACAAATAACACTTTTTCTTACAGCACAATAAACCACTCCCTTGCCTGATAAAAAAGTATATATATATATATATATATATATATATATATATATATATATATATATACTTTTTTATTTAGAAAGCTTATGAGGAAATTATTACTCTATTTTTGTTTTACTTGGATCGCTTGTCTGTGTTCTTAATAAAGGATTTTTGACTGGAAACAGACTGCCTACCCTGCTTGGATTACTTTTGAATACATAGTAAGTCTGTATAATATTTCAAATTATGTATTTTTTATTATTTTTTTGACTTAAGACAAATTTAATTTTGCTACTTCTGCTACCAATATCTGATTTGATTATTTATATACAGTGACTAACTAGATATATATGGATTGAAAATCTTCCACACAGAGAAGTTTCTTACACTGTTTTGTATTTGGACCCACTATACTTGTTTAGTGGGCTGTTTGAGACTTCAGGGATACCACAGAGATTACTTTTATTCTTCTTGCAACTCACATTCCCGGCAGTTCCAACATGCTGGCCGACAAACTCAGCAGGTCTATCTTGTGTCCCCACAAGTGGTCCCGGAATCCATCAGAGCTACATCAGATATTTGACTGTTGGGGTCAACCATGCTGCAATCTCTTTGCCTCCCCATTCAACCACAAATGCAGCAACTACTTTGCCCTGATCCCACCTGATGGGGGTATCGCCCAGGGATGTTCTGGTTCACAACTGGCCAGCAGAACTTCTCTGTGCTTACCCTCCTATTCCTCTAATTCCCAAGGTCTTAAAGAAAGCTGGCCATCTGAAGACCCCTCTAATCATCAGGCATGGTTCTCCCTTCTTCGGTCTCATCTGAAATGTCCTCCCTGGATATTGGATCCCATTCTGGATCTCATCCCCCATCCCTGGGGCTTCCTCTTCCCAACTTCCAGACTGTTCGTCTAACTGCTTGGTTCTTCTGTTCCAGTGATCCTTTCACAGTCCAGGCTCCCCTCTCCAGTGAGTAGCATTATCTTGGCATCTCAGAAGCCATCTACGAAGAAGGTGTATTCCAGTAAATGAAAAAGATTTTCTATTTAGGCCAGACAGTGTAATTTGGATCCTTTTTCGGCCCCAATTCCTGATATTTTGCTGTTCTTGGTTTCTCTCTTTCAGAAATGTGATAGTTTCTCCACAATTAAGTGCCAGTTGGCGGCCATCTCTAAATTCCACTTGAATGAGTGTCCTAGTTTTTCTTCTAAACTGTGCAAAGCCTTTCTCAAAGGGGTCTTTCTTCTTAGACCACCTATCAAAGATCCTTCCCCACCATGGGATTTAACCCTGGTTTTGCAGTCCTTGACACAAAAGCCCTTTGAACTGGCTGTATCTTGTAATTTTAAGTTTCTATCATGGAATATGGCATTCTTAATGGCCATTACTTCTGTCAAGAGAGTTTCTGAGATGCAGGCCTTTTTATGATGTAGATTCAGGGCTGTCAGTATGGTGAATACGCAAATGAGGTGTGAACTCATTAGAACTGTTAAATCCCAAATACTAGGCTTTGTGTATCAAATGTAAACATAGTGCAGGCACTCCCTCAGTGTTTGTTTTTAATGGATTGCAGATGTGAATTATTACTGGTAGGGAGAAGGAAAGTACAACAGCAATACAGACTGCCCTACATCCAGTGGGTATGTCAGGTTAGACTTATAAAGTGTTAAATGTAATTTTGTCAAGGTTGGGAATTTAAGTAAGCAGTACACAATTCACAGGTTCTGTTCATTAACATCAACCTCCCCTTCATTAGTTGGCAACTGAATATTATATTATCACCATTTAATATCCTCACACATTTTAAGGCCAATGATATAGAATGTCTTACAGACTGCTTGTCTCAAATTACTGGTCAGTTAATAGAAGAATGACGAACAAACACAGAGAGGTAAGACAGAGCTGCATATTTGCAAGCAATACTCATAACTGCCTGTGTGATCACTTAGTGCAATACATCCAAAAATAATAAATGTACAAATAATAGTTGTATGGTATTGTATTACTGTAGATGATGTTGCAGTTGGTTGTATACAGAATGATTTCATTTCCTTGCTACAAAGCTGTTTGTGTGGCAAAGAGGAATAAGGTATCCTTACTTTGTTTTGAAGGTTCATTGGAGTGAGTTCATATCTAGACCTATGTAGAAATATTTCATGTGTACTAACAAACATTTTGTAGTGTTTAGTTCATAGATTGCTTTGCTTAATTTGAACTACTTTTCCCTTTTATTTATGTTTCAGTTCCTTGTTGCAAAGTTGTTTGTGTGGCAAAGAGGGATAAGGCACCCTGACTGTGTTTTGAAAGTTCACTGGAGTAAGAGTTCAAATCCAGACCAATGTAGAAATATGTCATGTGCACTAACATTTTGCACTGTGTATGTCATTGATTGGATTTCCTCATTTCAACTACTTTTCACATTTTTTTCTTTATGGGGGCATTGTTTCTGCAGTGCACAGCTTAGTGCAAATACTGGAAATGGAGAAAATGAGTGTCAGGTTTGGCTGTGCTTATCTTATTTGTGCGAAGCACAGCATTGCACAAATTGGACTAGTTGCCTCCCCAGGAACCAGACAGAACACCTGCAAACAGGGCATCTGTAAAAGGGAAAAGTTAAAAAAAAAAATACATTGTCGCAATTTCTGTAGTTCATCGCACAACTGCACTTAGTGGCATTGCATGGCAGTTAACACAAATACCTTAAAAATGATTAGGAAGTTATGGAATGTCATGTAACTAGTCGGTGGCAGCAGATGTAAGTGTAGGACTGGAATACAGATGGTCCTGGGTTGTAGTACATGGTGTGCAACCTTTTCTTACTGTTGTGACATTGCAGTTTATAGGAATGAACTGAAAAATAGACAAGTGTTATTTCAACATCCTTGTGGCAACAGGTGTAAGTGTAGGACTGTAATACACATGGTCCTGGGTTCTAATCCAGGATATTCCATACACATTTACTGTTGTTCTACTTCCTATTTCATTCACTCTCACTTAAACAGTTTAGATAGTGGAGCTGATTTGAACTATATGTATGAAGGACGAGACACCATTATAGTGTTTTCAGATGTATGACTGAGGATATACTGTCTACTCTATTTCTGTAAGTATAATTCTACTTTCTGGACTTACATGGCCTTCACAGTTACCTAAGATACATACACAACTGGACCTATATCCAATAAACTTGTCAGGTCACACACATGCATGTGTAACAGCTCAAACTGTCACCTGTATTTATGTATATTTCCTGACTATGTCTTAGCAGTAGTTCTTCTGTGACAAAGACGAAAAATCAATGCTGTGGAAGAAAATGTGTTGTCTCTTATGCGAAGGTTTGAATCTCACAATGTAAAAATCAATTTTCCTCAGTGTATAAATACAAAAAGCAATGTGTCATGTCTTTACATGTATGCCCTCAGTACATGTCTGCAAACTTAACTCACCTAACAGTTACCTTCCAATTTCCAATATGTATTTACAGGCTACATCAGTGGACACCCCTCAAACTAAGGCTGTCAGATTAACCTTCCAATTTCAGTTATTTAATTCTTCCCCTGCTTGGCACTGCTGTGCTCCATTTAACATCGTGCTTGGCATCATTTCTCGGGTTTGTGCACTACCAGTAAACAAGATAACTGAAATTGATGGGAAAGCATCAGTTTCCATTGCTCTAACTCGGCTGTTAGACATAGCTGGAGTTGGAGAGAAAGGTGCCAAGTTTAGGGCACAGAGGTGGGGTGTCCAAAAGTCCAGGATATTTATTGAACTCCTGGTAAAGCACCACAGCCAAAGGCTTCTGCAGGGCACAATTCTGGCTCTCAGTACAAGTTTGAGATGTCGAATAGATTGTCCCAGGCTGTATCTAATGCCACTGGTATCCCATGCTCTGGAGAGCAATGTAGGCATCATTTCAATGACCTATGCAGGAGAAAAAGGGATACTGCCAACCGTTGGTTCCATGGGTTTGAGACTGCGGACATCTCACAGCCATGTAAGTATGACAATAAGAGATACTTGTAAGACTTAGAAACCTAAATATTGGCAAGACTGGTATGCATAATGTTCTTCTTTTCTTTTCTTTTCCCAGCTCCCAATGAATGCAAGTTCAATCGGCAGGCTCATGTTGCTCTATTGCAGAGACTGAGGGAATCATGTGTTATGTATGCAGTAGAAGAGAAGTGTTATTGTAGCTTTAAAAGTTAAACCCCGGGATTCATGAAGCTCGGCGCAAGGCCGGCGTAAGGCTTGCGCCGGCGGTGCATGGAATAGCCGGCGCAGTAGCGCCATATGCATATTAATGAGAGTGCACCGGAATCACAGACACGCGTGAAAGTGCGTGAGCGAGCCCAGGTAGGATGCGTCTGGAGGCGTGTCTAAGCCGGCATGAGGTGAGCAACCTAATGTGCTGACAGCCACGGTCCGCCCACAATAGTAATGGCAGCAGCCAGGTCCCGTGCAGAATGAAACGCACATACAGTATGCAACATAGTACCCATCCCAAATTAACGGAGAAGCAAATACAAGCCACGAAGGCATAAGTGTACCCGTCCAAGGAGCAAAGGATATGCATAAGACCGCGTTCGTCCCGCAATGCACCGTCAGTGTTTACACTCAGAGAAGGTGTACAGCCGCATGTCAGCGCGCCGCACCGACATAGGAGCAGCGACTAAGGTCACCACCTGTCCCACTGTGGTTGGGGCAGTCTCTCTATGGCCAGTTGTGTCCCAAAAAAACGTATTAGAAATGGCTGATGTGCTACGATTGTAGGACACAATGATATCCCGTATTTAATGTAATGGTAGCATGAATTGGTTATTTCTGTAACAGAAATACCTAAATGACACAAGAAACAGAATAAGCAAGCAAATTGCCACAACAATAAGCTTATATTTAGGCAAACAAGTGAAGTTCTATGCTATATAGTGACCGTGTATGTGTCGGCCTGTAAAGTCAGATGTGAGTCCCGGAAATATCCCAGATGGGAAACTGGAAAAGGTGGAAACCCCGT